>NC_069508.1:71012854-71312854 GCF_027579735.1 Bombina bombina
GCAGATTCGCAGCCAATCCTCCGCTAGCAGGGTGTGTCAATCAACACAATTTGTATTCGATCAGGTTGATTTCTGTCTACCGCCTCAGAGCAGGCTGACAAGTTATGGAGTAGCGGTCTTTAGACTGCTGCTTCTTAACTTCTATTTATGGCTAGCCTGAAGGCTCGCCGGAAACAAGGGGCATCATTCTCCGTACAGAGCTTGATAAATTGACCCCTTAGAGATTTAAAAAAGTTGCATTAAACACAACATAAATACAATAAAAATACACTGTTACACTCATTTAAAACACTGATGGTATATGGCCATGTATTTGACTGCAGAGGGCTATAATAGATACTGTAAATGTGTCTAAATAATAATTCTGTAATAATATTTAATACTTTGTTTCACTGTGCAACTGACTGAGTTTATTTTATAATTACTTTTAAACGTCCAAACACTTCATCAAAATAATAAATACAATTTCTTGACTACAGATTTTATAGAAGTGTGTTTTGAGCAATATTTTCTTGAACAAGCTTTATTAATAAATTTAGTTTACACAGCAAACAATAAGGGCTAGATTACAGGTGGCTAAAGAGATTAGAATATTGTGGGCTCATTCAATTGCGCTCGTATTACAAGTTGAAAGTAAACGCAGTAAGTAAGCTTAAGAGTCGGCCCATTTTTGGTTCAGAAGCCTGGATAGCGCTTGCTGATTTGTGGCTGCACCAATCAGCAAGCTCTGCCCAGGTGCTGAACCAAAGATGAGCCAGCTTGTAAGCTTACATTCCTGCTTTTTCAAATAAAGATACCAAGAGAAAAAAGAAAATTTGACAATAGGAGTAAATTAGAAAGTTGCTTAAAAGTGCATGCTTTATCTGAATCGTGAAAGAAAAAATGTGGGTTCAGTATCCCTTTAAATGATATAATGTCACAGCCCATTTATAAATATTAAACATGTGTACAGGTGAACTTTTTGGTTCGGCCAAATCTTTTTTTTAAACAAATATTAAAAATACTTTGGGATCGATTACAAGCGGAGAGCTAAATTATTGCGCTCCCGCAAATGGGAAACCTTTTCCATTTCCTTCTGTTATTAAATTTGCTTGGTATCCTTTGTTAAAAAACATGCCTCAGTAGTTTCAGGAGTAGCATTGCACTACTGGGAGCTAGCTGTAAATTGGCGACTGAACATAAATGTCTCCTTGTCATTGGCTCAACTGATGTTTTCAGCTAACTCACAGTAGTGCATTAACTGATTGAGAGATAGAGATTGATTGAAAGATGTTTATTCTCACTGCTCAATGCAGGGTCCTATATGTTAAAGGGACATTAAACACTAAATACACGCTAGATAGGAATGATGCATTCAAACAAAAGATTAGTCCATGACTAACATGTAGATGTATTTTTTTAAAGTTTCATTAGTTGTTTAAAAAGTGACAAAATAAGTGTAAAGTTTAGTGTCTATAAAACACTGGGAGCTGCCATGTTGTAACTTGTGTTACCTTCTCTGCTGTGGCCAATTAGGGTCAGTTATAAATAGGTCACTAGAGTGTGCAGCCAATGGTTGTGCTGGATTTAACAGTGTTCTGCACTTCCATTTCTAACAGGAACTGAAAAGCTCACAATTTCAGAATGGAATTACAGGCAAAGAGGACAAAATAAATAATGAAAGTATATTGCAGAGTTGTTTTTTATATACAATTTATCATTTTAAATTACCATCTCAAAGTGTTTAATGTCCCTTTAAGTAAAGACTCCTAATTAACCATATAAAGTCTATAATAAAATCCCAAAGGTTTTGTGTGATTTTTCTCCATGCCAGGGATTTGTTGTTAATCGGGCCCATAGTGTCAGATGATCTAAAACTCACCAGCACAGAGAGAAATCACATAAAATCTTTGGAATTGTTTTTTAGACCTTATATTGTAACATATGTGTCTCTCCTTTACATCCAGAATCCTGCATAGTGATAGAAACAGCTCTCAAGCTATGATTTGCATTTCTAAATTCCTTTGAAGGACCTCTCAGTACTGGCAAGTTAAGATTATCTTGCCTGAGTGAAGAACTTTATATCATTGAGATAGTTTTCTATCGGCAATACACTGCTGATCCAGTGCTGAACATGGCAATTTATCAGATGTGTGCATTTACTGTCCTTGACTGGCTCAATGGCTCTGGACCAATAGTACGTTGATGCTCCAGAGCTGAATTTAACCCCTTAACAACCATGACGTACCCTGTACGTCCAGAGCCAGCTCAAGATATTGTGTTGCCTGGGTTCAAGAATGCAATGACGCCACCCAATAGTAATATTAATGATTAGCATATCAACCCACTAGCCTGGCCACTGACCTTACTAAGCCTGCCTACCTGCATGCAACAAATGCTTATGCACAATTGTGCAATAAGAGGGAAGAAAGTTAGGGAAGAGATGCACTTGTCACAGCTAAAAGGTCACCCCTGACCAGTTCTGTGACCTTTGTGCATGGTAAGGTTATGCTGCTGGGAGCTAGTAAATTCCCCACGAACATAAAGGACAGAAGTGGTCTGGGTCTGAAAGTAACTGACTCAGTCACTGAAGTGCTGCCCCCTTGTCAAGTGCTGCCTGGGTCCGTTGGACCAACTTGGTCCCATGGTTGAGGCGGCCTTGTGTATGTCGATGGTCCTTTTTTTTTGTTGGCCCATAATAGCGCAGGTATCGCCATCAGCCATAAGACCATGCTATTACAGCCTCCTATAATAGCAGGGTCAAAAACACAAGCCCCATTAAAAGACCATTGACATACAGGGTACATTGCTGGTCATTAAGGGGTTAAAGAGCCATTAACCAGCTGGGTGCAACTACAGTATCAGGGTTATGACTCGCTATTTTTCTTCCTGTGTTAATATCCATTCTCTTATTTTAACCCTTTACAAGTGACAGTCAGTGAAGCTCTGAATCTACACACTGGGCACAGCTATCTTGGAGTTTAAGTCTTCTTGTGACCTGTGAAACAAACAGGGCACATTCACATATCAGTGACATCGTTGTCTTTTGAAAGGCCGTATCATTGCACTTCAGTTTAGTGGAGACTGTATACATTTTTGCAGACGCTGCATTGCCCTATTTTATTCCTGAGGGCTTTTTATAGTTGTTATGTAAATTCCAAACTGTGTAAAAAAAACTGCAAAGGTGTAACTCTTCTGCTTTCTATTGTGTGAGGCTGAGCTAACAGAAAGAGCAAAGTACATCTGTCAAAAAGCTGGAAATATCACTGATCTGTGTAAGTGTACTGCTTTTGTCACAGGATACAACAATATGTAGCATTTCAAGATGGCAGTATCCAGTATAAAGATCCAGATCTTTACCAACTTGCTTTTGTAGTTGTTAAGAGATTTGAAGAGAGCTGCAATAAAAGTGGGGACCTCCCCTTTGAACAAATTTACATAATAGATGTAATTTTATTTTTTTATCCTTGAAGAAATTCTAATAGTTATTTTTACTTTATAATTTGGGGAATTGACATCTGATCCAAGGTTTACACACAGCTCTCAAGAGCTGATTCTGTTCAACCAAAAAAAAGTGCATCACAAACGTTTTCAATTAGCACTTTGTTACTCCTTGTGTTAAACTTGAGTTACTGATCAAGACAATCAATGAATGCAAAGTAGTCTCTGAGCGATTTTGACCTCAGCACCTTTCTTCCACCTACATCTGCACTTTGCCATATTCTCCCACTAAATGGCAAGTGTAATTGCTGGCTCTTAAAAATGAAAGTCAGCTGTTGCTTGTGATTTCCATAGGATAGTGAGAAGTCTCACTGCTCCCAAGCTTCCACTTAAATGCTCTAGCGCCCCCTAAGGAGGTCTAACTCACACTTTAAAAACCACAGTATTAGACCCATAATAAAATGCTCTAACTCAGAGTATTATTTTGTTACTATTTTTATGTCCAGATAAGCTACACAATATTATATTTGACATTCCATTAAGAAGCTACTAAAAGATAGCTCAAGTTTCAACTAATCACAGTTACAGAGGCTGAAACTAATAGGAAGTTATTAATTTCATTGTTTCAAAAGCTAAAGGGACAGTGAAGTATTTTTTAATTAGATACACATAGTATATAGCATACATTTATCAAGGAATTGCATACAAGTGTGTTTGAAACATATTTTGTTAGCATTATTGAGTAGTTTCAGTGATGTGATAACTGAAAAGACAGTACCTTACTTTTGATCAATTGGGATAGATACTAAATACCTTCCTCCACTGATCAAGTAATCACTGTGCAGCATGTTGCTGGATCACAGTTGTGAAGTCTGAATTATATACTTCACAATTTTGGGTTTTACTTATTCAAATGTTGACTGAAAGTTATAATTACAATTTTTAAGAGCAAATCCAACTCATAAATCATTATGTTTTGGTCAATATTTTAAAATGATTAAATAGTGCTCTTCACATGTGGGCTATAAATGATTATTTTGTATGTCCCTTTAACTTCTATATGTCAGAGAAAACCTGCACTGGGGGCCACAGTCCCTGTTTCCATGTTTTTCTAACAAGTTACTGCTGCAGTTGCAAAAAAAAAATCAGTATTTTAAGAATTTAAAGTTGCCAGGTTATCATGTTGTCCACATTCATTAGAACCTCCTTTATGGAACCAATATTTCTGCTTTTTTTTCAGTGACTTAGATAACCTGGGTTAATATTAGGATGATCATAAATCAAATTTACCTGTCAACAAACATAGACATCTGTCTATGTAATGCATAAAGCTTTTTAAACCCTTTCGTGTCAGGGCTAAAGTGCCCTACATCACGGAACAACTGTTCCGATGTAGACAAATTGAAACCATGCAATCGTACATACAATCGCGAGATTTCAATTATTGGATCGTGTCTGGGGGGCGTCCCTGCAACCCTAGGAATGCTCTCCAGACCGCGATCAAATCCTGAAAGCACAGAAGCCTTCAGGACAGCCATTAGCTATGACGTTGCTATTCCGTCATAACGACTTTAAAGCCCAGTCTAATTATGACGGAATAGAACGCCATAACGGCTTTAAAAGGTTAACTGCCATTTTCTATTCTTTTCCTGGATTTCAGATCTTCTGACCTGACAGGACCCATACGTTTTCTTAAAGGGATAGTGAGAGACATAAAACCCAAAATTTGTCTTTCACAATTCAGACAGAGCATGCAGTTTTAAAACAGTTTTCTAATTTACTTTTATTATCAAAATGTCCTTTGTTCTCTTGATATCTTTTGTTGAAAAAAAATCAGAAGCATGCACATGTCTGAATCACTATATGGCAGCAGTTTTGCAAGAATGTTTTCTATTTGCAAGAGCATTAGATTGCAGCACACTATTTCCTGCCATTTAGAGCTCCATGCACCTTCTTAGGCATCGCTATAGCAAAGACTATCATGGGAAATTAAGCAAATTTTGATAAGTTGAATTGTAAACTTTTTTTTTAATTATATGCTCTGAATCACAAAAGAAAACTTTAGGGTTGTATATCCCTTTAATCATATTTAAAGCCAATCAAGGAAACCCTTTAATAAGGGCTGGGTTCTTTCTCTCTCCCACCCCCTAATGGGAGGCCTATCTCTTCTGATGTCTCTTGTTTATGCAGCTTTACATTAGCCATTAATCCTGTTCTGATTTTTTAGCATAGATTGATGTTTTAATAGGAAAATCAACCATTTCAGATACACTTCAGAGGGTAAAATTGATCATTGGGAACACAGTATTTAAGGAAAAGTACATATATTGTTAAACAGTATAATATTGTAACATAATATCTTTAATTCTGTGTAGATATAACTTTGCAGTATCATTTAATTCTTTAATTTGACTCCTTTTCCTGTAATTTAACTGAAAATTGTTTGGTTTTTCTAAATTCCACTATAAAGTTAAAGGGATAGTTTACTCAAACATGTTCTCCCCTTTAAGGGGAGTGTATTAAATTGTTTACAAGTATTTCCATTAACCTTTAAATTGGCATTTTAATTTGTTTATTTAGCCTGTGGTGTCACCACCCATCCTGAAAGATTTTGGCCCCAAGGCCAAGCTGTGTTAACACAGCCAGTAGAAGAAATTACACTCCCAGGGGGTTATGGAAGAGATAAGGTAATACAATGTTAATTTTACATTGTTCTCTCCAAGTATTGGTGATTGGTTTATAAACAGAAATAAGATAAATAAGCAGGTATAGTTACACAATGTGTAAAAGTAATGAGATCTGATTATAACTACAAGCTCAACCCATTTTTATTAGGTTGTGGCTTCAAAACACAAAATCAGCTAATTCATATACACAAATAGGCCCTTAAAAAAGGAAAATCTCATACGCTTTATACTCTTCAGCTGGTAAAAACGAACCAGCTGTTCAGGTATAGCGTGAGGAAACAGCCATTGAGGGGCTGAAAATGCGTCACTTTGTTTTAATAAAAATATGCTTTTATGATACATGTGCTTCTCGCGGGGATTTTTTTATCGTGGAGTTTTTGAGAGGACCTTTACTTTGCCTGCTTGCAGTTTGCTGGGCGACTGAGAGGTCCCAACTTTCTGTTATTGCACCTGGAGGTGCGCTTCATCTTGTAAGTACAATCATTAAGTAAGATTGCATCACCTGTCCCCACTGTAACTAGGCTATGGTAGCTGTGCTTTATCACTGACAGGTTTTATAGACTTGCCTTCTGACCATACTTCGGGTTCCTGGACATTTGGCACACAGTGAGCTGGGCCACTGCTATTGATCCAGACTGCTCCACTTGCACCATTAAGTGCTTCACCTTTGTGAGTACCTATTTGCTATATCCTGTATAATCTTTTTACAGACGTTACTAGGCCATATTGGCACCTCTGTGTTTTTCTTGTCTTCAGATCTATTATCTCCAGGGACTGATTATCCTTTAGATAGAGGGCTGCCTACTTATTGGAGCATAAGGACTTTTTTATGTCTGTTTTTCATGTTTGTGTTTGTTTTTGTGTATTTTTTGTGCTTTGCCCTCTTTTTTGTTATTATTGATCAATACTAATATTGTTTATTTATACAGATAAACTTTGCCATATGACTATTATAGTAGGGAACGCCCCCTATGGGATTAGTGTTTGCTCATTTTTAGATCCCAATTTGTCAAATTATCATATTTCAACAAAGAATACCAAGAGAAACAAAGCAATTTGATAATAAAAGTAAATTAGAAAATTGGTTAAAATTACATGCCATATCTGAATCATGAAAGTTTAATTTGGACTTTACTATCACTTTAACAATAAATGTAATTTACTTTAAATACTGTGTTCCCAATGATCAATTTCACCCTCTGAAGTGTATCTGAAATGGATGATTTTCCTATTGAAACATCCATCTATGCTAATGTAAAGCTATGTAAACAAGAGACATCAGAAGATTTTTTTTTGTTTCCCAGTGCATATAAAAATATATTTACACTATACTGTAGTCTATTAAGTGTGCAATAACATTATGTCTAGAAAAAAACAATGTACATACCTTAATTAAAAAATACTTTATTACCTTTTATGTGGCGGACTGAAATCATCCCTATCCGTTACAATCCGGATGATTGACAACCCCCAATTGTCCGCCGGTAAACTAGGGGCGGCATTGCAACAAGCATTTCACTAGAAAGGCTTGTGCAATGTTAAACACCAACAATGTATGCTGTTGGCATTTAGTGAGGTCGAGCGGACATGATTTGCTACAGCGAATCATTTCCTCTCGACCCTACATAAATCTGCGAAGCGCAATAAAACGAGGTATACCTGTGTCACAGGCCTGCAGAACAATGCAAATGTTTCTAAGAAAATGACTGTTTTAAAATGCTTTAAAAACATTTATTTTTCATGCAGATCTTTTGCATTACAATCACTAATTTCAGATGCAATATATACAATATTAGCTATTATTGTTTCCTTTAATGTCCTTTTTAGTAATTCTTTGAAAAATAGCTACAACATTAAATAGACGTAGCCATTTTGGCATTTAGTCACCAATGTCTGCAGCGTTTTTTTTGTTTTTTTTTTTAGTTCCGGATATATTTGTAAAAAGTGCAACACCCAAATCCGGCACAGAAAAAAATCCAAATGACCCAGACTGCGGCCATTTCTGGCATTAGTTTACTGAACAAATGTCAAAATTCAAATCTCTATAATTGAGTATGTTAACATATTTTACATTATTTTGCATTAAAGTAACATACCCATTGAAAAACCTTAAGTATGGTTTACCTGCAATGCTCAAGCACTCTTTTATAATTGAATGTACCTTTAACAATGTTTCCTTGTAAAGCGGAGCAAACCACAAAGTTGAAATAGATAGGTCGGAACAAATTTTGATTTCACTATATATCTTTTGTACGCAGGTAGGGTGAGTCAGTTTCAAAATTAAATAATTGAACGTCAAGTTTACAATTACATAATGTATATAAATAAATATATTATTCAACAGAAGTGAGTACACCCCTGTGCAATATCACTTAAATGTCAAATGATTCAGAATTGTATCACCTTACACCTAATTGCGTTACTTCTAAGTTTTACTGTAGTGGTTTTTGCTTTATGTAAAATTAATAACAGTTTAGATCACCAAAAGTCACCTTTCGTTGCTGAGATTCAAATCTTTATTTTTTCAATACTTTTTGATGACAAACTCAATCCTCCTTGGCATGGAGGATACTAGTGTTGCACAAATTTCTCGACAGATGGTTTCGCCATTCTTCGGATTACTTTTTTTTCAGCTGCTCTTTGCTGGAGGGGTTGTGTTGCTCTTCCTTTTCTTTAAAATACCCCAACAGTGTTCTATTGGATTCAAGTCAGGTGAACATACTTGGCAAGGTCATAGTTTTCACTTTTTTCTTCTTTAGAAACTATTTTGTGATTTTGGCAGTGTGTTTTGGATCGTTATCATGCTGGAATGTTCCTTTTCTGCCAAGCTTCTGAAGACTTGGGAGTCATTATGTTTGCCAGTATTTTGGTATATCCAGAGGCATTCATAATTCCTTCTATAAATGTCATCTCCCCAACACATTTTTGCACTCATACAGCCCTATATCATCACAACCCCACCACTGTGCTTCACTGTTGGGACTATGCATTCACTGTAATAATCTAAGCCAGGTTCATGGCAAACATGCTTTATCACATCTGAGCCGAGAAAATGAATCTTGGTCTCATCTGACAAAAGAATGTGCTCACAATATTCATCATGCTTCTTTCCATGTCGTTCCTTAAGTTTAATCTAGCAGTTTTGTGCCTAAGAGCAAGCAAAGTTTTTTTCTTGGTTGCTGTCCAAAGAGGCTGACATTATACAATGTCCTTTACACTGTCTGAGCTGTCACAGAAACTCCAATTTCCATTGGATAACCTCTGAGGCCAAGTCTAAAGCATTTACCCATCTGTTTTTCAGAGCTAGCTTGTGAAAGTAAGTGCACTGTCCGTGGCGTCATTTTAGGAGGTCAGTCACTGTGGCTCTGATTAGTGGTTCTATCACTCATTCTATACCTCCTGATTACTGCTGGAACTGGTGTTTTGACTGATTTTTAGTTGTCACCAAACTTCCTGTAACCTTTTACATCTTTGTGAAGTCTCAGTATCAGATTGTTTAATTCCTCTGACAATTCTTTTCCATGTGGAGTCGTGACTCAGACATGCAGAAAGACACAGCCTGTAGGTATTCGGCTAATTGAAACTCACAGGTGTACTCAATTTTGTTTCAATTATTTAACTTGTGTGTTAGTGATCACAGGTATATTCAATTTTGTTGCACGGAGCATCTTCTTTGGGGACTGTATATCAATATAGGCTTTCTAAAGTATTTGGTTTAGATTTTTCATAAAAGGGGAATACTCTACTTGTCAATTCAAAAATCTGCATTTATTGAGAGGCGATACAATTTTGAATCATTTAACATTTTATTTATTTATTATATAAAATATTTTACCAGGAAGGATACATTGAGATTTTATCTCGTTTTCAAGTATGTCCTGGGATTTAAGTGATATTGCACAGGGGTGTACTAACTTTTTGTTATATTATATATATATATATAAATATATATATATATATATAATTCTATATAAATATATATATATATATATATATTTATATATATATATTATAAAATATATATATATATAAATCAATGTAAATATTTGCATAGGTAAATTAGCACATCTAGGCAAGTATCCCCCCGCGTGCTTTTCCCCAGAAATAACTTGTATACAATGTTACCAATGCACAAGAGAATTCTGAGTAAGTTATGCAAATTAGATATGCAAATTCTCAGTTTTTTGCTTCAAAATAATACTGTTTTAACAAGATTAGTACAGCAAACCAGAAATCACTCACTAGACAGCCTGTTTCGTTCTTTTTGGAACTCATCAGTAGGAGATAGATTTCTGGTTGCTGCATTGGTAAAGCTTTTTTCAAGTTTAAACCAAATGTCATTAAAATTATGGGGGGAGATAAAAAACGGAAATTAAAATCCTCCATGTCTCAAAATTAAATCAATGTAAAATCAAAGCAAAAAAAACTGAGAAATTTGCATACTAATTTGCATAACTTACCCAGAATTCTCTTGTGCATTGGTAACATTGTATTATGAGTTATTTCTGGGGAAAAGCAAGAGGGGGATGCTTGCCTAGATGTGCTAATTTCCTATGCAAATATTTACATTGATTTAATTTTGGAGACATGGAGGATTTTAATTTTCAGTTTTTTTATCTATCCCCATAATTTTAAATGAATTTATATATAGATATATATATATATATATACACACACACATATCTATATATATATATATGATATATATATTTATATAATATTATATACACACACACACACATACTAACAACACACATACAGAATAAGGAGCAGACTTTAGGGTTAAATAGGAATGTTGGAACAGACTTGGATTTACTAAATATCTTCTGTGCACGGGTTGTATGATTCAGTTTCATAATGATATAATGGAGAGTAAGGTTTACAATTAAATATTGAATTTATTTGAATCTACAAAATAAAGATAGATAGATAGATGATAGATCGATAGATATATGATAGAGATGTTAATTTAAACAAAATACACTGATCTGATCCAAGATTCTTTAAATCCTCTCAATCTAGTGTTGAAAAATATTTACATTTGAGAGCAAACATTATAAGCTCTAATTTGTTAGAGCTTGTATTTTTGTCATTATTGACACGTCAAGACTACAGGAGTTGATCAAAATTTATTAGGAAAATGTATCAAATGTTTCAAAAGAAAATCACCATTAAAGTCCTAGGGGAGTTTAAAGAGACAGTAAACACCAGAATTTGTGTTGTTTAAAAAAGTAGATAATCCCTTTATTACCCATTCCCCAATTTTGCATAACCAACACAGTTATAATAATATACTTTTTACCTCTGTGATTACCTTGTATCCAAGCCTCTGCAAACTGCCCCCTTATTTCTGATCTTTTGACAGACTTGCATTTTTTAGACCAATCAGTGCTTGCTCTTAGGAGCCTTCACGTGGCCTGAGCTCAATGTTATCTATATGAAACACATGAACTAACGCCCTCTAGGTGGTGAAAAAACTGTCAAAATGCTTTCAGATTAGAGGTGCCTTCAAGGTCTAAGATACTAGCATATATACCTCCTAGATGTTTCAACTATAGAATACAAGAGAACAAAGCAAATTTGGTAATAAAAGTAAATTTGAAAGTTGTTTAAAATTACATGCCCTATTAAATCATAGAAGTGTTTTTTTTTACTTGACTGTCCCTTTAAGTAGAAAATAATTTGATACGGTTTTCTAAAGGATTGTGATCAACCCCAAAACGTGTTTAAACTCCACAAAAGGGTCAAACACATTTAAAGGCCTGCTTGGAAGCCACAGAGAATTGCTAATCGCTGAGCAGAAAGGACTAAGAGCACACCAGCCTTGGCATACTCATGACCCTGCCAATTACTAGCTGTGCCCTGTTTAGTCCCAAGCAGAACTTTAACTTTGTTTGACCCATATGTGGGGAGGTTTAACAAATAAACTTTCAGTGTCAGTAGTGCTAGACTACCATCCCCTAATGATTTAGAGCATGTCAATATTTCAGTATAATGACGCATTTAAAATATAATGTGTTTACATGTGGACCAGACTAATATACAGATTTAAAATGGTTGTATTACTTATGTTACAATTTTTTCAATTATAGTGACAGAAAATTGTTCTAATACACTACTATTTTCTGGAATAATGGATGTAGACATTTGAGCATTCACAAATATGGCATATTTTGCTTAAGCCAGTCACCAACTTACAAGGTGTCCCCAATGTTGTGTTCGGACCAGTCAACATTGGGACACCTTGTAAGTTGGTGACTGGCTTAAGCAAAATATGGCCATATTGTGTGACTAAGATCCCAATTTTAAAATATGAGCTTAGGTGATTTTTTTTGCAATATTTAAAATGTTTTGATAATATAGAGGGGGGGTGTGCGGTCAATATTCTATTTTAGGTAATTATTTGGTTGCTTGCACCCCTAAGAAGTAATATTAATAAAATAATTTTGTAAGGTTTGCAGAAACATTTGTATTTGTATTTAAAGGGAAGACTAACCATCGTCATGGTTTCTATCACCCCACCTCCGAGTTGCTTAGGTGCTCTCATTATAGGACATTGGAAGTGTGATAGAAGCCAGGGATGATCATTCTTAGATCATAGTTAAAGCAGGAATGTTACAGCCCAGAAAGGCATCACATTGCAGTGGATAGGACCAGTTAACATTGGGACACCTTGTAAGTTGGTGACTGGCTTAAGCAAAATATGGCCATATTGTGTGACTAAGATCCAAATTTTAAAATATGAGCTTAGGTGATTTTTTGCAATATTTAAAATGTTTGATAATATAGAAGGGGATGTGCGTCATTATTTCATTTTGTGTGTATATATATATATAGTATATATATATATATATTATATATAATATATATATATATATATATATATATATATATATATAGGGGGGACTGACCATTAATGTGTCCATCGTTCCCTTTCCAATCATGCTTATTACCAATAAATTATGTTAGGGACAGACGGTCATGCACTAAATGCTGGATTTTAGTCATACAGAAGTTGTATGTTCTTTTAACAGTTGAAATATAGGTTCTTTTTATTATTCAAATCAAAAGAGTTTTTGTTAATTGTCTACAGTAGCGTTCCATTGAAAAAATAATAACAAATTCCAATATCCATCTGAACTGAATGCCTGCATGGACAAATTTGGACGAACTCTGAATGTTTAAAAAATATGAAACAAATCTTTTGGAAAAAACAAATTTTTCGCCTGTGCACATGTGTGTGTGTATATTATATATATAGATATATATATATATATATATATATATATATATTATACATACACACACACACATATATATATATATATATATATATATATATTACATGTAGATATATATTTACATACACACACATACAGTACATGTATACAGTATATGCATGTGTATTATCTTCATTTTATGACAGTTCGAAATAAATAAAATACTACTGAATAAACGTGTTAATATATATTTAGTAAATCTTTTTTAAGTCTTATCTTCTAGTTGGTATACTGATAAATCAAGCTATATGAATACAAATATCCTTTAAAGGGGTAAAAAGGTATATGAATGAATTTCAATTAAATAGAATTTTTTTTTTAATATACTTCCATTATTAATGTTTCAGCAGCATATGCACATATGCTATGTGTGATTAGAGGAACACGACGCAAACACTACGCTACTCATAGAGCTGGCGGTGGCATGTATTGCACCAGTGAAGACTTAATTTGTGTCATACAAGTCAACACTGACTGTCTTAGAAGGTGTAGCATTTGAATGTTGTTGCAGAGGGCACCCACAGCATATGTGCATATGCCTGTTAAAAACAATAACTTTAACTAGAAGCATTTTGCTGATGGAAGTATATTGCCTATACCTTTATATGTAAAATTTAATAGCACTTGTGCCCATCTCAATTTTGACTTATCACTTTAAGTTAAACATTGTTTAGGAAACTGTAACTATTTACACCTAGGTATCAGATTTAATTTTATATGGCATTTGAGGATTCCAAGATTAATCCTTTGCAGAAGGAAGCTGTACTTTTCATTTAAAATATACAGAATTACAACCATATTCCAAAGTCAGAATTTTCATTTTGAAAGTCACTTATGGTGAAAGACCGGGATCGCCTGCGTAGTGCTGGGGGCAGGTGCACAAATTTGCTTCCCTTTCAGCAGATCTAAGTAGATGTCACATTTGAGGAACCTTGCGTAACTGTCCTTTTCCATAAGTCCATAGATCATACGCTGTGCTTGGTCAAAACTTGATCTTGTTGGGTTCTCAATATTTTTTTGGGTAATTTCCTTGGTAGCAAAGTCAATGTTGACCTATAGGACAAAAGCACAAAAAAAAAGATACAGCAGTCAGTAAATCATTCTATAAGAAACCACCATTTATTATAAAATAAACCTTGACACATTTGCAATATTTTAAAGGAAATAGCGATTAACCCTCTCATAATATGTGAGTATGTTATTAGACAGGTGAAATAAAAACAGTAAATACAGTAGATTTAGTCAACTTCAAATGAGTAGTAGATTTTTTTCTGACAAATAAAGTTATGTCCATTTCCACTCCCCCTGTACCATGTGACAGCCATTAGCCAATCACAAATGCATATATGTATATTCTGTGAATTCTTGCACATGCTCAGTAGGAGCTGGTGATTTAAAGTATAAATATAAAAAGACTGTGCACATTTTGTTAATGGAAGTAAATTGTAAAGTTGTTTAAAATTGCATTCTCTTTCTGAATCCTTAAAGTTTAAATTTGACTTGTGTCCCTTTAAGAATACAGTAGAACAAATACATTTTTACTGAGCAATTTTTTTTTTTAAACTCTCTAATTATATTTTAAATGCGGAACTGGATTATGAGTTTTCTACAGACATGTGGCTTCTTCTTGATGAAGGTGTTAAAATTATTTTGGTTTTCTCCCAAAGCAGTTTTTATATATAGTTTCCAAGGACACCTTGCTTATAAGCTCTGTTCATACTCAAATCAGTGTCCTATGAAATGTTTCTCCATAGCATCTATGATGAAATAATACCACTTTTTTTAACCAGACATGGAGGTCGATCAGAATCCTTATAAAAAGTTTATCAAATTATTTAGCTCCATTTATGATGGTGCTATCGAAGCTTCAGAGCCTTAGAGATACAGTTAAGAAGAAGTGATTTTTGAGGTGGTGAATGGACCGGGATGACTGACAAGCCCTGCTCTCACAATATTAATTACACAAGAGCAGGGTACACAGCTACACAAGCATTTGCTTGTGCTTCGATAACTGTGGCCCTTATGCCGGATGGACAAGCTCCCATCAGCAATGGATGTACATAACATGTGGAAGTTAATTTTATTAGCTTACTTCACCTTCTACATCAATATTTTGGAAATGGGCTTGTGCAATTTAGGATACCAGACAAACTGATAGAATGAGTTAAAGGGGAAGTAAAATAAAAAAATAAAAAAGACAAACCAGGTTTGAAATAGTGAGACATGACCATGAGACAAATACGTCAAAGGTGAGACAGTGCCATTCGAGTTTCCACATGCTGGGTCTAAGTGCAAGTGAAAAATTCCAACCACGCCTCTTGAACACCCATGTTCAGTCCCTCGAGACACCTTTGCCATAGCAAAATCAGAAAAATAATTTTATTACAATTACAGATATTTACAAAACAAACTGTTTTCTATGCACATTTCGGTTTGTAGTTATTGTTTTTTCTACATTTGGCTAGATTTAACGAGTTTTGCGGTAACAGGGGTGTGGTGCTAACGAGCAGTTTTTTCTCACCGCTCACTTTCCTACAGCGCTGGTATTATGAGATTTTACAAACCCGGCGTTAAAAGACAAAAGTGAGCATAGAGCAAAATTTTGCTACATATCGCGCTCCAATAACAGCGCTGCTTAAATCAGCGGTGAGCTGGTGTAATAGTGCTCGTGCAGGATTTCCCCATAGGAATCAACGGGGAGAGCCGGCTGAGAAAAAGTCTAACACTTGCAAAAAAGCAGTGTAAAACTCAGTAACGCAGCCCCATTGATTCTATGGGGAAATAAAATGTATGTCTACACCTAACACCCTAACCTGAACCCCGAGTCTAAACACCCCTAATCTTACACTTATTAACCCCTAATCTGCTGCCCCCGACATCGCCAACACCTGCATTATACTTATTAACCCCTAATCTGTCGCTCCGGACATCGCCGCCCACCTACATTATACTTATGAACCCCTAATCTGCTGCCCCCCAACATCGTCAACACCTACATTATTTTTATTACCCCTAATCTGCCGCCCCCAATGTCGCAGCAACCTACCTACATTTATTAAAGGGACAGTCTAGGCCAAAAATAAACTTTCATGATTCAGATAGAGCATGCAATTTTAAACAATTTTCCAATTTACTTTTATCACCAATTTTGCTTTGTTCTCTTGGTATTCTTAGGTGAAAGCTTAACCTAGGAGGTTCATATGCTAATTTTTTAGACCTTGAAGCCCACCTCTTTCAGATTGCATTTTAACAGTTTTTCACCACTAGAGGGTGTTAGTTCACGTATTTCATATAGATAACACTGTGCTCGTGCACGAGAAGTTATCTGGGAGCAGGCACTGATTGGCTAGACTGCAAGTCTGTCAAAAGAACTGAAAAAAGGGGCAGTTTGCAGAGGCTTAGATACAAGATAATCACAGAGGTTAAAAGTATATTATTATAAATGTGTTAGTTATGCAAAACTGGGAAATGGGTAATAAAGTGATTATCTATCTTTTAAAACAATAAAAATTCTGGTGTAGACTGTCCCTTTAACCCCTAATCTGCCGTCCCTGACATCATCGCCACCTACCTACATTTATTAACCCCTAATCTACCGCCCCCAAAGTCGCCTCCACTATTCTAAATTTATTAACGCCTAAACCTAAGTCTAACCCTAACCTTAACCCCCCTAACTCAAATATAATTTAAATACATCTAAATAAAATTCCTATCATTAACTAAATAATTCCTATTTAAAACTATATACTTACCTATAAAATAAAACCTAAGCTAGCTACAATATAACTAATAGTTACATTGTATCTAGCTTAGGGTTTATTTTTATTTTACAGGCAAGTTTGTATTTATTTTAACTAGGTAGAATAGTTACTAAATAGTTATTAACTATTTACTAACTACCTAGCTAAAATAAATACAAATTTACCTGTAAAATAAAACCTAACCTAAGCTACACTAACACCTAACATTACACTACAATTAAATCAATTACCTAAATTAAATACAATTAAATACATTTAATTAAATTAGCTAAATCACAAAAACAAACAAACACAAAATTACAGAAAATAAAAAACAAATTACAAGATATTTAAACTAATTACACCTAATCTAATAGCCCTATCAAAATAAAAAAAGCCCCGCCAAAATAAAAAAAAAAAACCCTAGCCTAAACTAAACTACCAATAGCTCTTAAAAGGGCCTTTGCAGGCATTGCCCCGAAGTAATCAGCTCTTTTACCTGTAAAAAAAAATACAAAAAATCCCCCCAACAGTAAAACCCACCACCCACACAACCAACCCTCCAAATAAAATACTATCTAAAAAATAATAATCTCCCCATTGCCCTGAAAAGGGCATTTGGATTTGCATTGCCCTTAAAAGGGCAGATAGCTCTTTTGCGGCCCAAACCCTAATCTAAAAAATAAAACCCACCCAATAAACCCTTAAAAAAACCTAACACTAACCCCCTGAAGATAGACTTACTGTTCTGAAGACCGGATATCCATCCTCAAGGAAGCGGCAGAAGTCTTCATCTAACCGGGCCGAAGTCCTCAACGAAGCCGGGAGAAGTCTTCATCCAAGCCGGGCGAAGTGGTTCTCCAGACGGGCAGAAGTCTTTATCCAGACGGCATCTTCTATCTTCATTCATCCGACACGGAGCAGCTCCATCTTCAAGACATCCGACACAGAGCATCCCTCTTTATCCAGAGTCTTCTTACTGAATGACGGTTCCTTTAAGTGACATCATCCAAGATGGCGTCCCTAAAATTCCTATTGGCTGATAGAATTCTATCAGCCAATCGGAATAAAAGTAGAAAAAATACTATTGGCTGATGCAATCAGCCAATAGGATTGAAGTTCAATCCTATTGACTGATCCAATCAGCCAATAGGATTGAGCTTGCATTCTATTGGCTGATTGGAACAGCCAATAGAATGAAAGCTCAATCCTATTGGCTGATTGCATCAGCCAATAGGATTTTTTCTACCTTAAGTCCGATTGGCTGATAGAATTCTATCAGCCAATAAGAATCTAAGGGACGCCATCTTGGATGACGTCACTTAAAGGAACCGTCATTCAGTAAGAAGACTCCGGATGAAGAGGATGCTCCGCGTCGAATGTCTTGAAGATGGAGCCGCTCCGCGTTGGATGGATGAAGATAGAAGATGCCGTCTGGATGAAGACTCCTGCCCGTCTAGAGGACCACTTCGCCCAGCTTGGATGAAGACTTTTCCCGGCTTCGTTGAGGACTTTGGCCCGGGTTAGATGAAGACTTCTGCCGCTTCCTTGAGGATGGATGTCCGGTCTTCAGAACAGTAAGTCGACTCTTCATGGTTAGTGTTTGGCTAAAAGCCATTTATTATCAATCAACTGTGTTTACTCTTTTTAAATTATTATGACAACAGAAACTACCCAAATGACCCTGATCAAAAGTTTACATACCCTGGTGATTTTGGCCTGATAACATGCACACAAGTTGACACAAAGGGGTTTTGAATGGCTATTAAAGGTAACCATCCTCACCTGTGATCTGTTTTCTTGTAATTAGTGTGTGTGTATAAAAGGTCAATGAGTTTCTGGACTCCTGACAGACCCTTGCATCTTTCATCCAGTGCTGCACTGACGATTCTGGATTCTGAGTCATGGGGAAAGCAAAAGAATTGTCAAAGGATCTGAGGGAAAAGGTAGTTGAACTGTATAAAACAGGAAAGGGGTATAAAAAGATATCCAAGGAAATGAAAATGCAAATCAGCAGTGTTCTAACTCTAATCAAGAGTAAATAAATGGCTTCAGCCAAACACTAACCATGAGTGAAAGAAAAAGTTTTTGTGTTATCATTCATATTGTCTGAAAAATGTCCAAGAAATCATAAATTCTGCCAGGGTATGTAAACTTATGAGCACAACTGTATGTATGTATGTATTTATATGTGAATATATGTATTTACAGACATATATACACATAAATAAATATGTACACACACATCATATATATATATGCTGTATATGTGTGCATTGTAGCCCTTGCAAATTAAATAAAGGTGGGTACAATAACTACAAATCTTTATGAATCCTACAGTTTTCCATGTCCCTAGAAGTTATTTTATTCTTCTTTCTATGAGATAGTTCACAAACAGATTTTATTTAATTTACTAAAGCCAGATGGACAAAATTCGCAGAGGCAAGGAATCGTAGCAAGTGAGCAGCATTCACTGCTTGTATTTAACTTTACACAAGCATTTGCTTGTTGTTGCCATGCCTCTTGCTTTCGTGCAGCCAATCTTGAAAATGTTCTGGCCCAAAGTAGCATTCACAGCTATAGTTTCTGCCCCAGGAACTTTATTATTACTATCCATATGGCACAGAATGAATTGAAATACTTTCCTAAGTATTTTTAAAGCTAATAGAGATTGTTAATGTTTTTCTATAAGATCCTGTCCACTGGACACTGAAATGGTCAGTAAAACAAAAAAGAGAAAGTAGTGTAGCTGCATTAAAGTTTGCCTTGGAAAAGACCTGTGTCATGAAGACCTCATGATTTCAAGTGTAAGAGGTCAACGTTTTCACTGTGTGCTATTTTTTTTCTTTTCAAAAGATGTATTTCTATGTCTACTGTCCTTACATAACAGACCTTCTGTCCAGGGGAGGAACTACCATTGGTGCAGCAGACGCAGTTGAACAAGGGCTCAAGTACAGGGGGGGTCCATAGCAGCCAGTCTATGCAAACAAATGTTCAGAATGTGTACATTCCTATGCAGGTCTGTCAGTCCATTCATCCATTCCCCAAATCATTATAGAGAGCAGCATTTATATTATTGCTATTACTTACTACTGACTTACCCTTGAGGGGCTCAAAAAAATGTTTGTACCAGGGCCCCCTATTAAGTTGGGTTCTCCACCTCTCCTGTCATAAATAGCTTCTCAGTTTCACTTGGCTAAATGTTATCGCCTACAACCAGATGCCTAATGCATTAAGTCAGTAAAGGTACCAACACAGACAGTGTCATAAAACTATCTCTCTCAAGACACAGACCTTAGGTCAATTAAGGGTTAGAGTTGGATCAATTTAGAATACAATTTTTTCTAGATTTTATGCATTTAAGACTTATCTTATGCTAGACATGTCATGTTTGGTATAAAAATAATCCTCAGCATGTAACTTTCTTGCCCACTTTGGAAGAAGGTTTGGTCAAGAAATGTGATCTCAGAGTAAAATGTATATAATTTTGATTTCATCAATATCATTTTATCATTCTACATGGGAGGATATCTTCAACAGCGTATTTGACTATACGTCATTCCATCTCCCAGGAGCATTATTATTATTATTATCAGGTATTTGTAGAGCGCCAATAGATTCAGCAGCACTGTAAACATAGTCGGTATACAGGATAGCTTTTGCAGGGATCAAGTGGGTAGAGGGCCCTGCCGAGAGTTTCACTTTTGTAGTCGGCTCTTATGAAGGTGATCTGCAAACAGCTGGGCTCATAGGCTTACATTCTAAGGGGTTCAAGGGGAAAGCAATGGAGTTAGGAAAGGTTAGTGTTGGTTGTAAGCATCCCTGAATAGTAGAGTTTTTAGGGAGCACTTGAAGCTGTTAAAACTAGGGGAGAGTCTTGTGGAGCGAGGCAGGGAGTTCCACAAGATGGGGGCCAGTCTGGAGAAGTCCTGTAAACGGGAATGTGAGGAAGTAACAGAGGAGAGGAGGAGATTCTGAGCTGACCGAAGGGAACGGGAGAGTATCTGGAGACAAGTTCTGAAATGTAGGGGGGAGCAGTGCAGTTGAGTGCTTTGTATGTCAGAGTGAGGATTTTGCGCTTAATCCTAGAGGCAAGAGGAAGCCAGTGAAGGTATTCGCAGAGAGGCGCAGCAGATGAAGATCGACGAGTAAGGAAGGTGAGCCTGTCAGAGACATTCATAATGGATTGTAAAGGAGCTATGCGGCAGCTAGGTAGACCAGAGAGGACGGAGTTGCAGTAGTCGAGGCGGGAAAGGATGAGAGAGTGGATTAAAAGCAGAGGCTGTTCTGTGATTTTCTCCTTTTATTTTAAAACTTATATAATGCACTGTGGCTCTTTTTTGTTCATATATGTTCCTTTATTACGTTTTGCCTTTGTCTCCTATTTGAACCACGTTACTGAAGAGATTGGTAATAACAAGTACTGTGTTTTATAGATTTTTTTTTTGCCAAATTGTGTTTTTTGAATTTTGAATCTGTCGTCTGGGTTTTTTCCTTTAGTATTTTCCATATAAAAATCTTAGGTGGCAGCAGAGATAGTTTAGTGGGGGTGGCATTAAAGGGGGAGTTTTGGGCATATTTTTCTAAGTCTAGACTAGAGAGTATTTGTTAATCCTTGCACCCACTGAACTAAGTCACAGGTTGCCTGGAGTGGCTAGACTGTGACAAATTGGTTATGGCGGAAAGGGTCTGTTAATCCTCTATGTGCCAAACTGGTGAAAGTGCAGGGTTGGTTAACCCTCGATATCACAACCTGTTACTAGCTTGTTGGATTCCTAAACTAAAAGCTTTGGCAGTAAGCTCTGCAGCTTCCATAAGGGCATTTTCAGATGACAAAGGGTCCAATGGTCTAAAGCTCACCTCACTTGGAAGATTATATAAGCCTCGTCAGTGCTGACAGATCCCTCAATTTTACAAAGTCAAATTTAAGCTTGAATGATATTTATCTACCTATGAATGGTTTTTAATGTGAAGGAGAGATACATACATTACAATATAATTCATAAAAAAAATTAGCCCCAAAATATTTTAAGTGATTTCTCTCCATGCCAGCAAGTTTTGATCATTAGGTTCAAATAGTGACATAGGCAATATAGTATATATTTTTAATGTTAAATAAACAATTATACTTATTTAAACATAGGCCGTTTAAAATATCAATAAGAAATTAATAATTTATTAAATTAGAGGTTTGTTTACACTAGACCTTTTTCCCATCATTTCCTCCCAAGTGATACCATTTACAAAAAGAGCTATAAAAAAAAAATCATAGTGTACATAAGTATTTTTCTTCATTTTAGAAAGCATTTTTATTTAAATGTCTTTATATTTCTGTCAGTTACTGATATATGAGGGGTCACATTATATCTAAACTGATAGATAACCATATAAATAAAAAATAGTCCCTATAGATCTATTACATCCACCATGGCCATTGTTTAAAAGTACTGCTGTGATCTCATATATCTATATTGCTGTTACTTTTTTTAATATAAATAACCACTGTTTTTGCTTTTATTTGTATACAGATGTTGCTAATTAAATGTGTAATGGACAGTTCCTCCTTAAGAACTTAAGAAGTAATTTAATGATGGAGTGTTTGACATCTGATATAATTTGAGTTCCTATTTCAACTCCCACAGACTATGACCTCAGATGATGTAAACCATTCAGAGCCACACAAAACACATAAGAGCTGTTATTTTCCCTGCATTATTCATTTTAATATAATAATTCAATAAATGGTTTTTGGATTTATTTTTTTGTTTTTGTCCTAAATTTGGAAATATTGATGGTTTTGTTTTCACAAAATATTTTTAAGCTAGAATGACTACATAAAGGGATGCTACTAAAAATATAAATTGTTTTTTAAAGAGGATAAGGTTCGATTGGTATTATCAAAAATAAAAGTTAAAAAAGTCAGTTGGTCCTGATGATATTAATTCAATAGATTTAATGGAAATTTGATTTGTGTTAGCTGCCCTATTAACTAATCTTTGTAATCAATCACTACTGATTTGAGTTATTCCAGATGATTGTAGAAGAGCGTATGTTGTACCTCTTTATAAAAAAGGCAGTAGGGAAGATTCTGGTAACTACAGGCCAGTCAGTCTAACAACTCTCTTAAAAGAAAGAATTATGACTTACAATTTATATGACCTAAAATGCATGGTTTTATTGTCGGTCATAGGAATTATGTCTGTGAAAACTTACTTTATGTCATATAAGACACTGCTCACATTCTTCTGAGAAGGTGTGGTGTTTGAATGCTGGTGCATGGGCCCTCACAGCATATGTGTGTATGCTGCAGAAAAATAGTAATGACTTTTAGTAGAAGCATTTTTGATAATGGAAGTATAATGCAAAAATGCTTAGATTTCAAATTGTAATGTACCCATGCACATTTCAATTTTGACTTTTTCAAGTGAAATATGCTGTATATTTAGAATAGTTTTAAACAAACAAAATAGATATAAAAATTGATTTTATTATTTGTACTACAACACGCATCCATAAGGGTTGAAGCCATGTACTTTGTTGTTTAATCAGGAAAAAGAAAAATCAGCATGAGTAATATATTTCAGATGCATGGAGGCAAACATAAAAGTAAGTGCTAATTTATTCAACTTTTTTTTTTACCAAAAAAACAAAAAATGTTATATATATTTAAAAAAAGATCTGTGACTTTATTACCTTTAAGTCTGCAGTTGTTCATACTTTAAACTATACTGCCAGATTATCACATTTGTGTGGTTGAGACACTTCAGAGTAGTTTTTGATTAACAATTTCAAACAATATGGCTGCCAAAGGTGTGAGACACTACAAGCCTGTATTATTTTCAATTAACACATCTGAAGAAATATTGTGTACATGATTCCATACTATTGATTTTGAATATTGTTACGTGTCTCATTTTGCAATCTGAGTTGGAGCCCCTTTTTGTTAATCTCAGTGTTAACAGCAACCTGCAAGCTATTTAACGCACGAGTGCTTCATTCTTGCAATCCCCTCAGAATTTCCTGCTTCCAGGCCAGTATCTGGCTTCAGACCGTGAAAGTAAAAGTGGGGGCTGAAAGCTGCAAGAACACATTAAGGAAGATAAATAACCATCATTTAGTCTCAGTGTGGTGTCTTGTTTATAAATTAAAGTCTAGTGCAATTACAGACCATGTGAAGTTGTGCCGCACATTCAGTAGAGGAGATTTTAATGCAGGTACAGTCATTTATAAACATTGTATATGTAAATGCATAACGATGGCGTCTAAACAGGTTGCATTTATTTAATATTTTTTTTTACATTAAAAAAAAAATTGAGGTAAAAGTTATTTTAAAGGGACAGTCAACACCAGAATTTTTGTTGTTTTAAAAGATAGATAATCTCTTAATCACCCATTCCCCAGTTTTGCATTACCAACACAGATATAATAATACACATTTTACCTCTGTAATTACCTTGTATCTAAGCCTCTGCAGACTGCCCCCTTATTTCAGTTCTTTTGACAGACTTGCATTTTAGCCAATCAGTGCTCACTCTACGGTAAATTCACGTACATGAGCTCAATATTATCTATATGAAACACATGAACTAATGCCCTCTAGTGGTGAAAAACAGTCAAAATGCATTTAGATTAGAGATGACCTTCAAGGTCTAAGAAATTAGCATATGAACCTCCTAGGTTTAGCTTTTAACTAAGGATACCAAGAGAACAAAGCAAACTTGGTGATAAAAGTAAATTGGAAAGTTATTTAAAATTACATGCCTTATTTTAATCATGAAAGTTTTTTTTTTGGACTTGACTGTCCCTTTAATTTAAATTGAAAGTAATATGTTGTAGTAGCTGTATCAGTTGTGTACCTCCTACAAATGTTTATTGACTGCCAGGCATTTCCTATTAATGGTTATTGGCCTATAGATATGTCATTACTAATGCTCATTTATTTTACTGCAATATTTTTTAATAGTCAAACTCCAGCCACCATTTGCCTTATTTGGAGGACCCGATCTGGGCTTTTGTCTGTAGACAACAAGACTGACACCATCATAAAGTTATCATAAAATGCATTGTTTTGTTGTGATTAGATCCATTCAATTAGAAACTTATATTTAGCAGGGTTAGCCTTGGTAAATAAACAGGGTGCATTTCAATTTTCAGAGCGTTAATTACATAATGGGGGCACAACAAATAATAAAAATATATAGCAAAGGTGTTTTATTACACATAGCTAAATATTTTATAATAAAATATTGCAACCACTTACTGATATACATAATTATGCACAATTCTAATGAGATACATTTCACAAGAAAAAAGTTGAACCTATCAGTGTAATCACCCCATCATTTGCAAACAGCAATGAAATTTGGGTAGCAAAGTTTTAAATTTCTTGTGCTAAATCTTACTTATGAAAATACATTATCTTTCTGTTTTACCAGTAACAAAAAATCTTTCTGCAAAACACATGCATCTTAACTTTTAACTTATAGGACCATTAAACTCAGCATTTTAACAGCGCATGAAATGTTTCATTATCAATAATGAAACATTATTGCAATCTATATTGATTATTTATTTTGTTTCTTTTTGCAGTAAAATACATCTGAAAATTGTACTTGTTCAATTTTCTCCCAGGAAGGCTTGGGTTAATACTTCAAGCTAATTTATCTATAAGGTTTTGTTTACCCCCCCCACCACCACCACCACCACCACCACCTAAATACTGTACTCATTTGCCTATTTAAGGTGGATTAGTGGTTATGTATCAACAATCATGAAACTATTTTGCAATAGCAGTGAACATACAAGATAGTTTAGGTGTTAATATTATTGTGCATACATAAATATATATTTATATTTAGCCATTAGATAAAGATTAAAAATGAATATATGTCTCTCTGTTTAAATAATTGTTTTTTAATTACTAATTATAACTAAGCAGAATCAGTAGTAATCAACCTTAAGTGAAGAGGGCAGGCTCTTTCCTTAAAGGGACAGTAAACCTACCAAAAATGTTATAAAATTCTGCACATAGTGCAGAATTATATAACATTAGCTTAGCACCAAGTTTCTAAAGCAAAGGACTGCAGAGATATTTTACTACGCAAATTTAATTTTACAGAACGCCTCTCCTGGCTCTACTGAACGGTCTGTTTTTTTCTCCTAAGCGCATCGCGGGCATGCTGTCTGGTCACAGCAAGCCCAATCGTGCAATTAAACTCAATGTAGTTCGCTCTCGCTCTGGTCTGGTAGCGGGAGCGAGCTACATTGACTTTAATTGTGCGATTGGGCAGACTGTGACTAGACAGCGTGCCTGCAATGCGCTTAGGAAAAAAACAGACCCGCTCAGTAGAGCCAGGAGCGGCGTTCTGTAAAATTAAATTTTCGTAGTAAAATATCTCTGTAGTCCTTTGCTTTAGAAACTTGGCGCTAAGCTAATGTTATATAATTCTGTACTATGTGCAGAATTATATAACATTATTTGGTAGGTTTACCGTCCCTTTAACTGCAAATGTGCAGACAGAGTTCATGCTCTATCTGTGTATTAGTTTGTGATTGGTTAGCAAGGGTTCTTTTGTTCTGGTGGAGAAGGAAATCAGTGAAATGAAAAAACAGAGTAATATGCTCATTTGACAAAATAAAGCTGCATTATTGCAAAAATTTTTCTCAGATATGAAGGTACATTGTTATGCAGCTTACAATTTGTGTTTAATGTCCCGTTTTAAGACTGTGTTATTATTACTGGAGTAGAAGAAATTACACAGGAATATTGTAAATTGTAAATCAGCAAAAATGTGCTTCATGACCACAATCTACTTACTGACTAAACCCACCTGATATAATATGATATATTTTTGCTCTTTGAGGTCATGATCTGTTTATCATACTTTTTTACTTTCTATTAATATTTATTATTTATTTTTTAGCTATAAGCGGATATCCTGAATATATTTCACTGTAAAGTGTATTGTGACTAATTACAATATTTCCCAAGCCAAGACTAATAACTGACACAATATTAAAAGGTACAGTAAACACTAACGCCTAGATTACGAGTCTTGCGTTAGCCTTAAAAAGCAGCGTTGAGGGGTCTCAACGCTGCTTTTTAACGCCCGCTGGTATTACGAGTCTGGCAAGGTACAGGTGTACCGCTCACTTTTTTTCCGCGATTTTCGCATACCGCAAATCCCCTTACGTCAATTGCATATCCTATCTTTTTAATGGGATTTTCCTAATGCCGGTATTACGATTACTGGAAAAAGTGAGCGGTAAACCCTCTCCTGTCCAGACTCCTACCGCATTTAAAAGTCAGTAGTTAAGAGTTTTATGGGCTAACGCCGTAACATAAAACTCTTAACTAAAGTGCTACAAAGTACACTAACACCCATAAACTACCTATTAACCCCTAAACCGAGCCCCCCCCCCCCCACATCGCAAACACTTAAATAACATTTTTAACCCCTAATCTGCCGACCGGACATTGCCGCCACTGTAATAAATATATTAACCCCTAAACCGCTGCACTCCTGCCTCGCAAACAATAGTTAAATTTTATTAACCCCTAATCTGCCATCCCTAACATCACCGACACCTACCTAAATTTATTAACCCCTAATCTGCCGCCCCCAACGTCGCCGCTACTATATTAAATTTATTAACCCCTATACCTAAGTCTAACCCTAAGTCTAACCCCCCTAACTTAAATATAATTTAAATAAAACAAAATAAAATTACTACAATTAAATAAATTAATCCTATTTAAAACTAAATACTTACCTGTAAAATAAACCCTAATATAACTAATAACTAACTACAATTAAAATAAATAAACTAAAGTACAAAAAAACCCCACTAAATTACAGAAAATAAAAAAATAATTACAATTTTTTTAAGCTAATTACACCTGCTCTAATCCCCCTAATAAAATAAAAAAGCCCCCCAAAATAATAAAATTCCCTACCCTATACTAAATTACAAATAGCCCTTAAAAGGACCCTGATCAAAAGTTTATATACCCTGGTGATTTTGGCCTGATAACATGCACACAAATTGACACAAAGGGGTTTGAATGGCAATTAAAGGTAACCATCCTCACCTGTGATCTGTCTTCTTGTAATCAGTGTGTGTGTATAAAAGGTCAATGAGTTTCTGGACTCCTGACAGACCCTTGCATCTTTCATACAGTGCTGAACTGAAGATTCTGGATTCTGAGTCATGAGGAAAGCAAAAGAATTGTCAACGGATCTGCAGGAAAAGGTAGTTGAACTGTATCAAACAGGAAAGGGATATAAAAAGATATCCAAGGAATTGAGAATGCAAATCAGCAGTGTTTAAACTCTAATAAAGAAGTGGAAAATAAGGGGTTCTGTTGAAACCAAACCACAGTCAGGTAGACCAACTAAAATTTTAGCCACAATTGCCGGGAAAATTGTTCAGGATGCAAAGACAAACCCACAAATAACTTCAGGTGAAATACAGGACATGTGGTGTGGCTATTTCAAGAAGCACAATAAGGAGGCACTTGAAGAAAGATGGGCTGCATGGTCGAGTCACCAAAAGAAAGCCATTATTACGCAAATGTCACAAAGTATCCCGCTTACAATACACGAAACAGCACAGAGACAAGCCTCAAACCTTATGGCACAAAATCATTGAGCTTTTTGGCCACAACCATAAACGCTACATTTGGAGAGGAGTCAACAAGGCCTATGATGAAAGGTACACCATTCCTACTGTGAAACATGGAGGTGGATTACTGATGGTTTGGGGATGTGTGAGCTACAAAGGCACAGGAAATTTGGTCAGAATTGATGGCAAGATGAATGCAGAATTTTATCAAACAGAACGCCTCATTTTCCCCTTCTTGATTAGAGTTTGAACACTGCTGATTTGCATTCTCAATTCCTTGAATATCTTTTTATATCCCTTTCCTCTTTTATACAGTTCAACTACCTTTTTCCCACAGATCCTTTGACAATTCTTTTTCTTTCCCCATGACTCAGAATCCAGAAACGTCAGTGCAGCACTGGATGAAAGATGCAAGGGTCTGTCAAGAGTCCAGAAACTCATTGACCTTTTATACACACACACTAATTACAAGCAAACGGATCACAGGTGAGGATGGTTACCTTTAATAGCCATTCAAACCCCTTTGTGTCAACTTGTGTGCATGTTATCAGGCCAAATCATCAGGGTATGTAAACCTTTGATCAGGGTCATTTGGGTAGTTTCTGTTGTCATTAGGATTTAAAAAGAGTAAACACAGTTGATTGATAATAAATGGCTTCAGCCAAACACTAACCATGAGTGATTATATATATCTTGCGGTATTTGCCTATCGTACTGCAAGACGTATATATAGGTCTTAGCTGGAGTTCCTGAAGCTCCAGGCATCTGCCGCATATGGAACTGGAGCATGATTGGTGCTCCATTTCCATATGAGAACAGATGTGTGATCGTTACAGACTGTTGCTGCCAACGGGAGGTGTGGGTGGTATGTGGTTGGCGGCTGGGCAGCCTAGCAGTGGAGGGGGAGGGAGCGGGAGGGACCTATTCTACAGAAAAAAAATAAAGGGACAGGGAGGGATGGGGCAGCTACACTACAGAAAAGGATTTTGGGGGTGTGGGGTGCCCTAACTAATGATCCTGGGAGGGGGGAGGGACACTACACTACAGAAAATTATAAAATAAGTAAAAAAAAATATATAATAAAAACAAAAAAAAAAACGGTTTACAGGTACTGGCAGACAGCTGCCGGTACAAAAGATGGTGGCTAATAGTTAGAGGGGGAGATTTAGAGAGCTGTTAGGTGGGATCAGGGAAGTTGGGGGATAAGGGGGATCCTGCACTGCAGAAAACATCAAAATAAAATAAAAATATTTTATTAAAAAAAAGCATTATATTTTCATACTGGCAGAATGTCTGCCAGTACCTAAGATGGGATGACCAGTGGGGGTTGTGGGATGGAAGAGAGCTGTTTGGTAGGGATTAGGTGTTGGAAAGTGTCCGGTGGGAGGGTAATCTCTACACTAAAGCTAAAATTAACCTTTTTAATAATAGTAATAATAATAGAAGTGTGGGCGCAGCTGCAATTAGTGGCCTTCTAATTACCAAACATCAATGGCAAAGCCATATATATATGCTATTTCTGAACAAAGGGGATCCCAGAGAAACTTTTACAACCATTTGTGCCAGGATTGCACAAACAGTATGTAAATAATTTCAGTGAAAAACCCAAAGATTGTGAAAAAATAAAAATTTATTTGATGGCATTTGGTGGTGAAATGTTGTAATGAAATATACAGTACTAAAATGGGCCTAGATCAATACCTTGGGTTGTCTACTTTAAAAATATATATATAGTTTTGACAGTCAAATAAAAAAAACCAAAGCTTTATTTCTGTTTAAATGGAGTGACAGCAAAAATGCTACAAATTCTCTCAGGAAATTTGGGCAAGTTGTCCTCTGAAAGTCCCAGTAGTGAAGGGGTTAATATACTTTATAACATTTAAACCTCTATATTTCTGACTGTTTCTAAGCCACTACAGACAGCCTCTTATCGCATGCTCTTTTATTTGCTTTTCACAACAGGAGACTGCTAGCTCGTGTGGGCCATATAGATAGCATTGTGTTCATGCCTCTGGAGTTATTTAAGAGTCAGCACAACACAGCACTAATTAGCTAAAATGCAAGTCAATAGATAATAAATAAAAAGAGAGAGAGAGCAAAAGAGAGGAGGGGGAGAGAGAGAGCAAAAGAGAGGAGGGAGGGAGAGAGCAAAAGAAAGGAGGGAGGGCGAGAGCAAAAGAGAGGAGGGAGAGAGAGAGCAAAAGAGGAGAGAGAGTGAGAGTAAAAGAGAGGGGGAAAGAGAGAGAGAGAGCAAAAGAGAGGGCGGAGAGTGAGAAAAAGAAAAGGGAGAGAGAACAAAAGAGAGGGGAAGAGAGAGCAAAAGAGAGGGGGAGAGAGAGAGCAAAATAGAGAAGAGAGAGAGAGAGAGCATGAGAGAGCAAAATAGAGGGGGAAAGAGAGCAAAATAGAGGGGGAAAGAGAGATCAAAAGAGGGGGAAAGAGAAAGCGCAAAAGAGAGGGGAGAGAGAAACCTAGGAGGTTCATATGCTAATTTCTTAGACCTTGAAGCCCACCTCTTTTCAGATTGCATTTTAACAGTTTTTTCTCCACGTAGAGGATGTTAGTTCACGTATATCATATAATTATCTGGGAGCAAGGCACTGATTGGCTAGGACTGCAAAGTCTAGTCAAAAGAACTGAAAAAAAAGGGCAGTTTAGCAGAGGCTTAGATACAAGATAATCGCAGAGGTTAAAAGTATATTATTATAACTGTTTGGTTATGCAAAACTGGGAAATCGGGTAATAAAGGGATTATCTATGTTTTAAAACAATAACAATTCTGATGTAGACTGTCCCTTTAAGTGTTTTCTATTTATTTGTTTTCAGTAAACAGAGAAAACCTTGTTTCTTTTTGATGTGGCAAGATGTTCATCTAAATTCGTGAAGAACATTGCACAAAACTAATTTCCAAAACAAGGAAAATTGCAGGAAACTTCTATAACAGGATGTTAACAGTTTGCATACTGTAAATCGTCATGTGACAAGGTTTAAAAAAGTGCAAAAAGTTCCAAACCTCAGTGAATAGAACAGAGTTTGTCTTTGCAGAATTTCTATATAGTTAGAAGTTAGAGACACAAGTTTCTACATACTGTAATTCAATATTTTTGAAAATAAGATTTTCGAGAATTTCTGTTTCCTGTAAAAACCCGTGAAAAAGATCTCGGTCACCAATAATCAAAACCGCAAGCTGTGAAATCCAAATCACAAATAAGTCATTTGTGACAGAGATCCCATTTAGAACTAAATTATGAGTGACGCACAAGTTAAAAGGGGTTTATCGTGGCTCATTGCACGCAACGGAAGCACATATTACAGGTTACAGTAAACACGTTTGCTTGAGCGCAATTGAATTTAACGTGCGTCAGGATAGTGTGACTTCAGAGCTCTGGTTAACTGTTACGCTCAACAACAAAAAAGTTGCACAAAACACATCACACTCATAATAACACACTCTTATATATTTTTTTATATAATTTCATTAAAGGGATAGAAAAGTCAAAATTAAACATGCATGATTCAGATAGAAAATGTAATTTTAAGAAACTTTTAAATTCACTTTTTTTTTCAAATGTGCTTTCGTTTATTAATACGCACATATCCTACACTAGTGGGGAGCTGCTGCTGATTGGTGCCTGCACACATTTGAGTCTCTTGTGATTGGATAACAAGATGTGTTCAGCCTATCTGCCAGTAGTGCAATGCTGTTCCTTTAGCAAAGGATAACAAGAGAATGAAGCAAATTTGATAATAGAAGTAAATTGGAAAGTTGTTATAAAATTGAATGTTCTATCCAAATCAGAAAATAATATTTTGGGGTTTACTATCCCTTTAAAAAGTTATAAGGGTTTAAAAAATATGTGGTCTCAGGTGTTAGAAGAAAAAAAAGATACATTCATATAGAATGCGAAATATGTATAGATATAGTATATGTCAATATAGTTGTAATAGCCGCACTCCAAATCGCCAAAAGACAAGTACCCAGGGTGCAAAAAGTTATCAATAAACCCAGTCCAGCAATTGCACTCTCTGGATTTAAATCACAGCAAACTTTATTGTGATCGTTTTCGGAGCATTCACTCCTTCCTCAGATAATCAAAAAGTGTATCAAAACAGTGCTTAAATGAGCATACAGGACTCTACCAACTTCCCCTGCATCCAATCACACAACAGTATCACAAATCATCATCTTTGTAGAAAGGTGAGTAATATCCCCACAGACAATAAGGACATAGAAAAAATGTCAATAATATACAGGATATGTACTACCCAAAAAGTGCAAATTATATTCACTAGTTATCAATAATATGTAGAGTGCATACACCTAGTGACAAATTATAACCTCTATACATATAGGAATTAAACCAAGGAAATAAATCACCCACAATAATGATTATCATTAAAGTTGTGCAAAAGCCAGATATAAGGCCCTAAATATAAATAGAGAACTCACCGTTTTAGAAATATAGCACCTACAATCCATATCATTATGGGGCCTATGCATTTATTATATTAAAATACCATATTGTAAGCCTCCATTTGCAAATCAGACAATGATTTCCAGCGTGGTGCTCTTATGCTGTATGAGAGGGAGGCGTGTACCTATATGTCACAGTATGTCCTCAGCCAATAACAGTGTCCACACTACGATCCGTAAGCCACTGCCCCCTGCAGCGCAAGATTGGAGCTACACTGTTTAGATGGTGCCTATTTAAATATAACCCATATGAGTAGCAGGCAGAAGTGGTGTATAACCACCTAAAGCTATGTAAGGCTATGTGACACATACAGTCACCCCACAGTATTGCCTACGGTATATCGCTATAGGGGCATGGCCCGCAACACCAAAGATGCCCCCGAGGAGCAGGCTGATACTAAAGGCATAGCGTAATTGGGTAATACATGTACACACCCCCCAAACAGCTGGGAAAAACAAAACATATCCTCATCACAATGGAACAGCCACTTACATAGGACACATAGAGCTTCACTCTCAAATAGCGTTTAGCACAACGAAAAGGAAGAGATTGTATTAGTAGGGGAAAGGGTACATCCTCTCTATCTATATACTACTGTTAAACAGAAAATATGGCAAACCTACATCTAAAGCCTATCAAATAACTACTCCATCATTGCTAAATGAACAGCAGCATAACAGTTTATTAAAGAGGATAGTAATTAACCTCTCCCATATATTGTATGATGAGGTATAGATGTATCCTAAAATGATAGAAAAGTGGGGGAAACACAAGCCTCAATAACTAAATCCTTATATTACACTACACTAACCATCAGTAATACAAAGCGGTGAACTGTCATTGATGAGATGTAATAGAAAGATTGACTGACCATCCCGATGTCTTCAAGGAGTATGGTAGGTTGACTTCCCATAGCCTATGCATCTATAAAAAGCAATGCCAGTCAATGCTAGTATTCAACCCTCCTGGGTAGACAGTCCCCAAGGTGAATATCCAACATTGTTCCCCAGCTGCAGGAGTTTTCTTCTTCTGCCCCCACCACGTCTTAGGGGGGGTACATGATCTATAGTATAAAGCGTAGATCCGTAACTGTGTGATTCTTCTCCAGGAAGTGCTGCACCAATGGTTGATCAGTATCCCTTCTCTCCAAGGCTTTTCTGATTGTGCTCCGATGATTGGTTATTCTTTTCTTAATATCATCGTCCGTTTTACCCACATAATATTTCCCACAAATACAGTTGAGTAAATACACCACATATTTAGTTGAACAGGTAAGATGACTCTTAATCTTGTATCTCTGGATTGAATGTGGGTGGTGGAAAGAACCATCCTGGATCATTGAGTTACATGTAGTGCAGCTGATACATTTGAAACATTCCGGTTTCTGGGTCTTTAACCATGTTTCCTTTAGATATGCATGTGTAGGATCTGTGAGTATCAGCAGGTCCTGTAAATTACGACCTCTTCTAAAACCCATTCTAGGGGGTTCCATTGTCTGGAAAGGTAGTGTTGCATCCATCGTCAGAAGACTCCAATGTTTCCTTACTGATTTAGCCAGTACATCTACCACAGGGGTATAAGTAGGTGACAAATGTCAACTGTGTCTTCATGCTTCCTTGTGCTGATCTATTAGGAGATCCTGCCTAGTACGTTTATTAGCTGCCCTCTGTGCCTTTATGATGGTGTCATAGGTATAACCTCTTTGTGAGAATTTCTTGGACATCTCTTGAAGTTGGAGAGTTTGTAGGCCTCTTGTTTGGAATTATTCCTCACCACTCTATAACATCTGTGCTTTTGTATTGCTTTAATGAGAGATGGTGGGTGACGACTGTTTGCTAATAAAAGTGAGTTCCTGTCCATGAGTTTATGGTACATCATGGTTTCGAGTTTTAACCAATCCTTAAAGATCCTTAGGTTGAGGAAATCCACTTGACTGCTTATTCATGTGCCATTTTGAACCTCACAGGCGTTGGTCATTTCTGTTTAGCGTTTTCCAACCAGGAATTGAGACAATCCTCATCACACCTCTCCAGATGAACAGGACGTCATCAATGTACGCTTGTACATGATTGACCTTAGGATTTTCATAGACTTTCATCACATTGACCTCATAGTCCTCCATATAGAGGTTGCGTATGTTGGGGCATATTAGACCCATCACCGTTCCTGTAATCTGCTGGAAATATTCAGTTTAAAATCTAAAGAAATTGTAGGTTAGACATAGATGTAAGATCTTAATGATGAATTCACTCTCCGGGTCCCACATTACGAGTTTCTTGATAGGGCCTTTCTGACCAGCATCCATCCCCCCCTGATGTGGGATGATTGTATAAAGACTTGCCAACATCCATTGTCAACCAAAATAATCATTAGGGCAACTATCTGAATTTCAGGCAATAACCGGAGATATCAGAGGAGTCACGGACATAGGAATGCCATCTGTTTTCACAAATGGTTGGAGATGGTAATGGGCTTAATAGAGATCCTCTAGCCGAAACAATGGGCCAGCCTTGTGGTTTATTTAGGCTCTTATGGACCTTTGGAAGGGGTATACAGGATTTGACATATAAGGCATTTCACAGTCAACCATTCATGTGTTTCCTTAGAGATCATATTATTTCCAACCCATATTTCAATACCTCTGAGATGATTCCCTGGAACTGTTTGGTAGGATGTCCACCAACATCGGTACACCAACTGATCTTCCAGCTGTGAGCAGATCTCTTCCCTATAATCTGAGTAGTTAAGTACTACAATTGCTCCCCCATTGTCCGCTTTGAGGATTTACAATCGTGGGATCTTTTGAAAGATCAGTAATGGCCCTCTGCTCTTCAGATGTAATGGTTCGCTCTCATACATTTTAGTGTCCATATTTGGAACCTCTTGTAGTACAATCTGGTATAAGTTTTGATACTTGCAGATGTATGTGCTGGATCAAATACACTTCTTCGTGATACACCATTTAAACGAAGAAGTGCATAGGGTGTAAACCCCCCTATAGCGATATACCGAGGCAATACTCCGGGATTTCTATATGTGTCACATAACTTTACATAGCTTTAGGTGGTTTTACACCACTGTCCCGTCTGCTACTCATATGGAATATTTAAATAGGCACCATCTACACAGTGTAGCTCCGATCTTGCGCTGCAGGGGGCGTGGTTTACGGATCGTAGTGTGGACACTGCTATCGGCTGAGGGCATACTGTGACATATAGGTACACGCCTCCCCTCATACAGCGTCAGAGCACCACTGCTGGAAAATCTTTGTCTGATTTGCAAATGGAGGCTTACAATATGTGTTTAATATAATAAATGCTAGGCCCAGTAATGATTATGGATGCAGGTGCTATATTTCTAAAATGGTGAGTTCTCTATTATGTTTAGGGCCTTAAATCCTGGCTTTGCCACAACTTTTAATGATAATTATTATTATTATTGTGGTGATTAATCTCCTGGGTTTAATTTCCTATATGTATAGAGGTTATAATTTGTCACTAGGTGTATGTACTCTACATATTAATAATACTAGGAATATAATTTGCACTTTTGGTAGTACATATCCCTGATTTTTATTGACATTTTTTCTATGTCCTTATTGTTGTGTTGATATTATCACCTGTATACAATGATGATGATTTGTGATACTGTTTTGTGATTGGATGCAGGGGAAGTGGGAGCTGTATGCTCATTTAAGCACTGTTTTGATCACTTTTAGATTGTCTGAGGAAGGAGTGAATACTTTGTTTGCCGTGATTTAAATCCTGAGAGGTGCAATTGCTGGACTGTGTTTATATATATTGTGACAGAAAGTCTGGTTTGGGTGATAGAGGGAGTATATATTAGACCAAGTTTAATACATTTCACTTTACCATTTTGCTAAGAAACCCCAGGGAAGTGATTAGTGTTGTTTAGTTGTGAACACCTTACAGCTGTTAAAGACAATTAAACTCAGGGGTGTAGCTGATGATTACTTGCCTCATTGGTTTAAAAGGGAAGCATTTCTCTGGATAAGTAGATTACAGCCAGGCAGGAGGCCTGAATATTGATGTGTTGTGAAAAATTGATCTGTACTAAACATTTTGCTGGATTTCTGTTTGCTGTTACATTCTGTAAAGGACATTTGTATTGCTGCAGACAATGCAGGCAGAGATAGCTGTTTTGGGAAGCTTGTGCAAAGACCGAATCTGTTCCTTTTGCCTTACCTGTGAACAAACTGTGTGAACAAACATCCAAGTGGGTTACTTGATATTGTTAAAGAGACATGGGAACAGGGAAACTTATACCCTATAGAAGTGCTATGAGCATATATCTCAAATGCAAGATCGAATGGAGAGGCTGTCATGCCCATAGTTAGGGAACATATGGGAAAAGCCCAAGAAGCACAAAAACACAGTTATATCGAAATGATAGGTTAGAGTGTTTAAGCCTGGTGACAGGGTACTAGTTTTAATCCCTACAGTAGAAAATAAATTTTTGGCTACTTGGCAAGGCCCATATGAGATAATTGAAAAGGTATGGAGATGTAAAACTATAAGGTGAGTCAGCCAGGGAGAAGAAAACCTGAACAGATATATCACATTCATTTACTGAAGCCCTGGAAGGATAGGAAGGTTTTGTATGCGAAAATACAACAGAGATACCCTGTTACTGAGCCAGAGGTAAATTTTTCTCAACCCTATCTGTACATCAAAAGCAAGAGGTCAATGACTTTATTAGAAGGAACAGAGAGTTTTTTTTCCATGATGCAGGGAGAACTAACGTAATTAAAAGATGACATAGTTACAGAACCAAGGGAATAAAGTTTCCCTTAAACCCTATAGAGAATCCTGAAGCCCGTAGGGAGGCTATTAAATTGGAGGTGGAAAAAATGTTAAAACGTGGGTGTGATTGAAGAATCATACAGTGATTGGAGCAGTCCAATTGTTTTAGTTCCTAAACCAGATGGTACTTTACGATATTATAACGATTATCGTTAATTTAAATTGTAATTCAAAATTTGATACCTACCCAATGCCTAGGGTTGATGAGTTAATAGAAAAACTAGGAAAAGCACGTTATTTAACAACAATTGATTTAACAAAAGGCTATTGGCAGGTACCCCTCACTGATCAGGCAAAGGAGAAAACTGCTTTTTCAACTCCAGATGGGTTGTTTCAGTATACAGTTTTGCCATTATTGGGCTACATGGTGCTCCTGGCAACATTTCAGAGAATGATGGATAGAATTCCTAAAGCCCCATTCTGCAGTTGTATCTTGATAATGTAATCATTTATAGTACAGATTGGGAATCACATCTCCCAAAAGTTTCAGGCAGTTCTTAACTCCATTTTCTCTGCTGGCTTTACTGTGAATCCTTCAAAATGTACCATAGGTTTAAGAGGAAGCAAAGTACTTGGGATATACAATTGGGAGAGGATTAGTTAAGCCACAGACAACTAAAATAGAAGCCATACAAAACTGGCCCCAGCCCCTAACTAAGAAACAAGTTAGAGCTTTTTTGGATTTGACTGGGTATTTATAGAAGGTTTATTCCAGATTTTGCTACAATAGCTTGCTCCTTTAACTGATCTTACAAAGGCAAAATCACCAGTGATGGTTAAAATGGTCTACAGAAGCAGACAAGGCTTTTAAGCTATTTGAAAGATGCCCTGTGTGCCTATCCAGTTTTGGTAACTCCAGATTTTTGTAAAGAATTTTATAGTGCAGACTGATGCTTCTGATGTTGGTTGTCGGGGCTGTTCTTTCCCAAGTTGTACCAAGGGGAGGAGCATCCTGTATTATTTCTTAGTTGAAAATTAAACCGAGAGAAAAATTACTCTTATTGTTGAAAAAGAATGTTTAGCTATTAAGTGGGCTTTGAAGTCTCTTTGTTACTATTTGTTTGGGGAGGAAATTCAGGTTGATTACAGATCATGGCTCCTCTCAAATGGATGAGTCAGAATAAAGAGAGGAATGCAAGAGTGACTAGATGGTTTCTTAGTCTGCAGGCCTTTTCATTTCTTGTTGAGCACAGAACAGGTCTTTTGCATGGAATGCTGATGGTCTTTCAAGGGTACACTCTTTAATGTCTATGGTCTCTCACTCCACCAAGTGTGAGCTGGGGGGAGTGTGTGAGACAGAAAGTCTGGTTTGGTGATAGAGGGAGTATATATTAGACCCAAGTTTAATACATTTCCCTTTACCATTTTGCTAAGAAAACCCCAGGGAAGTGATTAGTGTTTTTTTAGTTGTGAACACCTTACAGCTGTTAAGACAATTAAAACTCAGGTGTGGCTCATGCATACTGCTCCTATGGTTTAAAAGGGAAGCATTTCTCTAGATAGGTAGATTACAGCCAGGTAGGAGGCCTGATATGATGTGTTGTGAAAAAATGATGTACTAAACGTTTTCCTGGATTTCTGTTTGCTGTTACATTCTGTAAAGGACATTTGTATTGCTGCAGACAATGCAGACAAAGATATGCGGTTTTGGAAGCTTGTTTCAAAGACTGAATCAGTTCCTTTTGCTTTCCTGTGAACAAACTGTATGCTGCTGTTAAAATCACCTTGCTATTTGGATAGAAAATAAAGTTTTAAAAATGTTAACTGAATTGTCCTCTATTGCATTTAAACCCTAGAAGACAGGTGGTTTTCCATAGTTTCTTGTTAATATATTTATATAAATATTATATAGTATATCATATATACCACACATATACACACACAGACATATATAGTATAGTATATATATATATATACACACACACACACATATATATATATATAATATATATATATTATATATATATAATACTGTATGTGTGAATGAAGAAAATGCACTCTAATTTATAAATTCAACAAACTTTACTACGTGACATTTCGAGGTTTTCACACCCTTCCTCAGACAAAAAAAACAGTGAACAATGGAACAATATAAAGACATTCAAACCCCCTCCCCTTAGTGCTTCACCAAAAACATGTTTACCAACACAACCATGTGCTATCATCTGTGTAACTGTGTCATAACAATTCTATTTCAACCTTATAATAATATTGTTAATAAGCAGATAATAAAAACATAGTCATATTAATGTGTGCATAGCTAATTATGATTCTGTATATATACAAAAGCATAACTAATAGTGTGTATAGATGCGTGTTTCCACAACGTGTACCTGTATTTATATTATGCCTACTCTTAATTATGCTTAATATTCAAAGACCAGTATAACAGACTTATTTTTTCATCAACATAGTAAATTAGGAAATCGTGTTTATTAGAATACAATCGTATCTTAAATTGTATATAGTTAGGATATTTATTTACAAGCCGTAAAGAAGTCAGTGTGTAGCACAGGACGCCATCCATAACGTATCGACTGACGTAACTCTCCAGCTGGTTTCGCGGGCTTGAGGCTGCAGGGCTTACCAACATAATCATAACGCTCATGGCTGTGATGCCTCTTAGACTAGCCAATTATTGAGCCGTATATTGGATGACGGTGCTTGTGTTAGTAAAACAACACACAGCACACCCGATCATGGGGCTTACGATCAGACTAGTTAAATCTAGCCTGACATAGAACGGTATCGCCATTAGTAGGTAATCCCATATGTAGGTAACCCATAAACGAAAGCAAATGTTTCCTGTGGCTATGGAATAAATGTATGAGGGGAACATAGGGTTGTAAAGGCCTATATAGCCACAGTAAAGACTATCCTAACTACATACAATTTAAGATACGATTGGGTTCTAATAAACACGATTTCCCAATTACTATGTTGATGAACAAATAAGTCTGTTATACTGGTTTTGAATATTAAACGTAATAAGAGTATGCATAATAGAAATACAGGTACACGTTTGTACACACACCTATACACACTATTAGTATGTTTTTTGTATCTATACAGGATCTTTATTTAGCTATGCACACATCAATATGACAACGGTTTATTATCTGCTTATTAACAATATTATTAATAGGTTGGAATAGAATTGTTATTACACAGTACACTGATGATAGCACATGCTGTGTTGGTTAAACATGTTATTGGTGGAGCACTGTGGGGAGGGGCTTTGAATGTATTTAAATTGTTTCATTGTTCACAGATTTTTTTGTCTGAGGAAGGGGTGAAAACCTCAAAACGTCACGTAGTAAAGTTTGTTGAATTTATAAATCCAGAGAGTTGCATTTTCTTCATTCATCTATATTATTTCTGATGCACCACCCTTGGTATTAATACTATTGAAAGTCTGTGAGAGTGCTGAATCTTGCAATTAGCATACATATATATGACATGGGGCCAGGAAAGAAAGAGTAGACAAGACGAGATCTTGTCTATTAAAGACAGGGAAATCTAGCACTCTTTTAAAAAAATTGGAAAAAAGCTCCAAAAATATATATACCTCAAAAGTGATTATTTAATTGTGGATTGGTGACATCTCACCCCGTGAGGACACCATCAGCCATACAAAATGTTCAACTCCGAAATTCATATACCCAAGAACATAAAATATTACAAACCATACATAGTATAATAATTATATGCAAATTACATAATGAACCTGACCGGTCAGGGATGCACACAGGCGCAGATAGATCACAAAGCTGCAAATTTCAGCTGAATAGTGGCAAGGGTCTTAATTAGCCTACTACACCCTACTGCACACAGAACCCCCAATCTGAAAATACACGGATGGTTATAGTCTGGGCAGATGATTAATGGGATCTAGAGGTTAATTATAGAACTCTTCGCATCAGTACAAATAATATCAACATTTAAACAGAGCAGTATTGCAAAGTACATTAGCAGTCACAGCAGTATATTAAAGGCGGTATGTTGTCTAGACAAACTACATTCTGCTGCCCACAGCACTCCAATGCTAGAGGTAGACGCTGGGCAGGAAAGAAATGGGATCTAAGTAGTCTTAGTGATCAATCCACCTGAATATGTACATAAAGAAATAAGGAGCATGCAGAATGAAAGCATATCACGGTTAGTGAGCAACATGAGCAGCAATGGTTGTGAGCATATCATGTTTATATCCTTGCAAAAGCGTTCATGCAGCAACAAAGCTCAATTCAAAGAGATGTATGAGGCAGCGTTTAGACAATATGCAGTTTTTTATGAGTGACAGTTCCAATTCATTGGCCGATAACCGTCGACAGGAAATCCTGCACAGGGGTTACTCTCTACTCATAGTACACTTTTGTATGACAGATCTCCCTCTGTTTATCAACTGCAAAGTTCTTACGACAGGTTCTCCCTGCTGTTAATTGTTGCAAAGTTCATACGACCTTATTGCCATAAGGCAGATGCTGGAAACCGTGTATACCCTTCTTGAGAATATTTTTCTCCGTATGATTCGTGCTCGTTGAGCAACCTGCTCCGAAAGACGCCACAGTTCTCAAGTCAGGGTTCTGCTATGCTGAGCGTGCATCACCCCTGCGCCGGTCAGCTCAGCCAATGCCGGCGCGTGTTTCATCCGCTCGTCTGTTTGTAAGACCGGGCTTCGTCAGGGCGTTTGGAATAGGGATGCTTACGTCCCTATTTATGTAAATGTCTATAGCGCCTCTGCTGGTGGGTGAAAATAACTTGATACTTAGTGTCTGACACTTATACAAATGTATATAGCAATCACAAGTATGTACATTGAGCATCTTCAAATTGTAGATGTCTTATGTGCCTAACGAAAACATTAACAACTACATAGTTTTTTTTTAAAAGTTTGTTATTTTTAGAAACATCTTATAGGAGCCCCTTTTAGTTATAAGAAGCAAGCCATGTCTAGCTTGTCATTAAGGCCATAGGGATATTGGGTCTATAGGATCGAGATCCATCGGCATTCCTTTCTTAGGAGGACTTTGTCATTGTATCTTCTTCTAACCATTTGTGATGCCCCTGTCTATGCCAACAAATTTTAGAGAGTCAGATTGCACTCATGAAAAATCTCGAAGTGTCCTTGCAACATTACTTTTTGATTTTTGTTCTTAACATCATCACGATGTTCAGTAATGCGATCTTTTATGACCCTTCTTGTTTTGCCCACGTAAAAACATGGGCAGTCACAGGATAGTAAGTAAATTACAATTTAGAAAGTGTTTTAGCTTTTACACTTTCCCAGTGTGTGTTCCAAACTCTTTGTTGGCATAGACACGGGCATCACAATGGTAGAGGAGGAGACAATGACAAAGTCCTCCTAAGAAAGGAATGCAGATGGATCTTGATCCTAGAGACCCAATTCCCTAATGGCCTTAATGACAAGCTAGACATGGCTTGCTTCTTATAACTAAAGGGCTCCTATAAGATGTTTCTAAAAATAACAAACATTTTCAAAAAATAACTATGTAGTTGTTAATGTTTTCATTAGGCACATAAGACATCTACAATTTGAAGATGCTCAATGTACATACTTGTGATTGCTATTTACATTTGTATAAGTGTCAGACACTAAGTATCAAGTTATTTTCACCCACCAGCAGAGGCGCTATAGACGTTTACATAAATAGGGACGTAAGCGTCCCTATTCCAAACGCCCTGACGAAGCCCGGTCTTACAAACAGACGAACAGGTGAAAGGCGCATCAGCATTGGCTAGCAGACCGGTGCAGGTGATGCACGCTCAGGATCGCAGAACCCTGACTTGAGAACTGTGGCATCTTTCGGAGCAGATTGCTCAATGAGCACGGATCATACGGAGAAAAGTATTCTCAAGAAGGGTATACACGGTTTCCAGCATCTGCCTTATGGCAATAAGGTTGTATGAACTTTGCAACAATTAACAGCAGGGAGACCTGTCATAAGAACTTTGCAGTTGATAAGCAGAGGGAGATCTGTCATACAAAAGTGTACTATGAGTAGAGAGTAATCCTGTGCATGATTTTCCCTGTTGAGGGTAATAAGTAAATGAATTGGAAATGTCACTCATAAAAAACTGCATATTGTCTAAACGCTGCCTCATACATCGCTTTGAATTGAGCTTTGTTGCTGCATGGAATAATAGTTCAAACAAGTAAATATCTTTCAGTGCCACAATAATACCATACAAGCTATACCTCATAAAGGCGGAGTCTCCCAACCAGATTCCGATGTGTGAATAAGAGATAAAATGCCAAGGTACAGATAAAATGCCAGGTAGATGGTGTGCACGACTAGTAGGAATATTCGTTATATAAAAATTTGATATATAAAAATGGATGTGTATGTATAATAGAATACAAAATTATCAAATTGTGAACAAAATCTAACAATCGTTTTATTTAAAATAAAATTGCAATTTAAAATTGAGCGAATATATGTAGAAAAAAAACTAGTGAATATATGTAGAAAAAAATCTCTCTATGTGTATATATATATATATGTATAATATATATATATATATATATATATATATATATATATATATATATATATATATATAATTATATATATATATATATATATACTGATGTTTGAAAAGGTTGAGCTATAGGCAAGACTCTATAGTGAGGATAATCCAAGAGTGTTAACCTTAGAGAATCACTGTTATAGAATTGGTATCCAATCTAATGGAATGTCCCATACAATGTCCAATAAGTAATGTCCCATACAGAAATGAATATCCAAAAAATATCCAAAAAAATCCAAAAAAATATATATCTCCAAAAAATTATTATTATTTAGTGTCCAGAAAATTAATTAAGTGTCCAAAGCTGAGTGACCAAAGATAAATGTTTAAAAATATAAGTGAGTGGTAGTCCAAATATATATATATATATATATATATATATATATATATATATATATATATATATATATATATATATATATATTTTATGTGTAAAAATCTCCAATCCAGGTAAAAAAGTGAAAAAATTTGAAAGAATGGGTGAAAAAATGTGAGAAAATTATATAAAAATATAGAAAATAAAAATTAAAATATAAAAGTCTAAAAATATAAAAATATAAATATATATATATATGAGTTGTGATCAGCAACCCATGTGTGAGAAAAATGAATCGATATATTGGAGTACACCTAAAAATGTATCCAAAAAGTAGCCTAAGATTGTCCTTGCAAATTGTGAATTCTTGTGATGAAGAAAAAAAAATATATAAAATATATATAGAAAAAGCCTTACAAATGAAATGTTCAAATGAAATGTTCAAATAGAATAATAGAATAGTTGTGGATAGCTCAAAATTATTCCAAATGTGAATGTATAAGGTGCTGGGATGATGTTCCTCTTCTCAAAGGGTATATCAGTGTGTTGGGATATCCTCCTGTACCTATAAAAGTGTACAGAAAACGGACATAGTGCAATAAAATCACCATAAAAAAGCAATATAAGTATTCTACTCACCAGATATATTCTGAGCTGCAATACCAGTATATAGCCAACGCGTTTCGGTCCTCAGGGACCTTTCTCAAGACTTTGCAATACTGCTCTGTTTAAATGTTGATATTATTTGTACTGATGCAAGAGTTCTATAATTAACCTCTTAGATCCCATTAATCATTTTGTATGACTGATGGTGTCCCTCACGGGGAGATGTCACCAATCCACAATTAAATAATCACTTTTGAAGTATATATATTTTTGAGCTTTTTTCTAATTTCTAAAAAGAGTGCTGATTTCCCTGTCTTTTAATAGACAAGATTTCGTTCTCGTCTCCTCTTTCTTTCCTGCCCCATGTCATTTATAAGAAGGGTCTGCACCAAATTCTTTTATATAGACGTTTATTAGTCTGAAACTAGAATATTAAATATAGCTCAAACAGCAGTTGCTTCCCCTCTGACTTTTTCTCGAATACATATATATATATATATATATAGTATAAGTATTTTTAAATCGCTATTCATATATATATTTTAATTACTATTATTATTAATACATATACATATGTAAATGGCCGTTTCACCTACTACCAATGGGCTATACAATAGTGCTGACTATATTCTTATTGGATCTTTGCTATATATTTATATATACATCTAAAATAGTGATCTCCAAAGAATTTAGTGTCCATTCATCATAAGGTTAATATTTCCTCTGATCAAATCCGATTGAAATGTTTTCCAGTATGTAAATGATGTTGCTCCAAACTTGAAAAACAGGGATCCAAAAAAAAAAGCAGATAAACAGGATTGAAAATGACTGGGGGATCTACCCCATTGTGAGCTGTATTAATGTTAAACAACGTCCAGAAGGAAGTGAACCTATCCAGCCATTAGTACGCTGCCCACAATTTACATTACACAAGCGACTGCTGCTAGCAGTGGCTGTCAATCATCCCAGTTTGCTGTCATTTACCCTGGTCTGAGTTTTCTGGGGTGATTTTAATGTGCCAGCTAAGAGCTGGCATATAGGTTAGGAAGCAGTGCTCTGATACCTACTTCTTCTTAAGTATTGGCTGCTGGCTTTCTCCTGTGAGCCTGCACCGAAGACGCTCCAAAGCTTCATATGCAACTTTAAAAGAAGTTTTGATAAGATCCTATAAGTTTCATGAAAAAGTTGCATCTCTTATATTTGTTAAGCAATGTAGCAACTGAAAAAAAGCTATATTATTTTATAAAAACTATCTGTAAATTATTTTAAATGATTTATGTAAAAATTATGCATAAATACACAGGCTAAAGAACATATACACAGAAAAGAGGGATTAACCAGTTACAAAGAACAGGGACAATCTGTGTGTCCTAATGGGGAAGATGAGGAGAGGGGTTGAAATAAAAATATTGGGGAGCAACATTGTGGCTTAAAGGGACATGAAGCCCAAATGTTTTCTTTCATAACTTAGACAGAGCATTCAATTTTAAACATCTTTCTAATTTACTTCTATTATCTAATTTGCTTCCGACTCTTGATATTCTTTGCTGAAAAGCCTATCTAGATAGGCTCAAGTAGCTGCCGATTGGTGGCTGCACAAAGATGCCTTGTGTGATTAGCTCACCCATGTTCATTGCTATTTCTTCAACAAAGGATATCAAAATAATTAACTAAATCAGTTACTAGAAGTAAATGGAATGTTGTTTAAAAACTGTATTCTCTGAATCATAAAATAATTTTTTTGGGGTTTAATGCTCCTTACTGCCACCTATATTGATTTATAATATGAAATCTCTTGTTTTTGGTGGTGTGTAAAGCTTATTTTATATGTTACCTATACCTTGACAAATAGGGGCCTGATTATCTAAAGCTCTCTGGGATGGTGAGATTATTTAAGAATGCTTGCCAGTACTTCTATGTCACTGGTGGAATTATCTAAAGCCATTTTTTGCCCTGAAAACAGGTTGTCTCTCTAAGGGACGTATACTCAATTTTCTTATGAAAAGTGCACAATAAAATTTGTCATTTAAGCATCATATAAAACAAATAATTGAACCATTCACACAAAAATATGCAGGAAACTTTTGTATTAAAGTGGATCAAAAATCATAACAAAATTGTTCACCAAAAATCATATTTTAGCAAAAAACATAAAATGTGTATGTAAAATTACACAGGAATACATTGTATTACCTATGCACAGCGTAAATCATAATTTAGTACAAAAGAACAAAACAAAATGTAACAGTTTTTTCGTAAAATGGTCTGAACATGGGTGTTCCATGGGCGTATATGAAATTTTCTCTCTAATCCCAACGTAATTTTGTAAAGATTTTCCCACTTCAGATCTCACTATTTTTTATTGCCAACTAAAAAGTGGCAAGCTTGTCTCAAAACACACAAAATACTTATAACTAGGGTTGCACCGCTACTAGTATCGGTATCGGTACCGATACCAAGTATTTGCATGAGTACTTGTACTCATGCAAATGCACCGATACTTAAAACCGATTACCTCCACTTCCTACCCATATGCTATCTTGTGGCGTTTTTTTCAAACTGCATGTTCCCATTTCATTTTAAACTGGAGTGGAGACTAAACTAAAAATTGTTTACTACTGTTCTGCCAATACAAATTGCTATTATTTGAATTACTGTAGTAGAGATCACTGTACCTCGTTCAGACAAACCCCTGAAGTACTGGGCAGTTAATAAACAAATTTCCAGCTCTGACTAAAATGGCCCAAAAATATCTTTCTGCCCCATGCAGTATGGTGGAAAGTGAAAGACTGTTCAACTTAGAGTCGAACCTCCATACAAATGTCAGATTGATGTTATATAACAGCCCTACAACCCAATTGCATCACCCCTTTAAATTTAATATTTTATTGTAATATTTTTTATTAATAAACATGTTCAGTAAACTTTTGACAAATAAAACTGTTTTATAATTTCATAATGTCTTTTGAATTACAGTCCTCTATAATTATAAAGAAGGAATCTTAAATAATTAGTCTGTATTGTGCTTGGTAAACTGTCACATGACATTAAAAAAAAAAAGTATCGGTAATTGGTATCTGCGAGTATTTGAAAACAAGTATCGGTACTTGTACTCAGTCATAAAAAAATGGTATCGGTGCAACCCTACTTATAACCCTAATAGACAAACATATGCATACAGAAATGTAGGCTATTGTAACATGCTATACACAGAAAGAGGTGTAATCTGATTTATATTTATAATAGCTGCAGGATTTAATTTTAAAGTTCTCCCCCTGCTTACTGCTGTGTCCCTCGGAGTGAAGTATCCATTTCAGTGAGCTCCATTACCTTTAATAGGAGACATCTCGTCACTCGCCTCTGCGAGGGTTGGTGAGAAATACCATGTCTGAAAACTGAGGTTTAGATCATTGGCTCTTAGTCGCCTAGATGTCAGGTACATCTAAGGAGGATAACTAATACACCATCTTATCTGTTAGCACTGGTAGCCTTTGGATCTAAATTCAGGGTACTGTGTTTATTACTCACAGCCTCTTTGGAGATGTAACCTCACTTCTCTATGTGTGTTACCATCAGCAATAGATGTAAAACCATTGTTCTTTGTGTGTTACTGGCAACCAAAGGGGAGCATAAAATAAGTGGTTGACAGCCAAGGTAATAGAATTATTGATTTGGCATAAACAATATGGCAGCATCTAGGGCCACACATCAGTTAAGCTTTTGGGAAAAGTTGGTATTTCCCACCTACTGCCCATCCCCAGTCACCTGCAAGTTGTCAAGTACTTTTGTGGAGGACAGCTGGCAATCCTAATTGGTGGTACTACTGAAATTTTTCAGAAAGCTACATACCAATAGTGGTTAGTGATACTCACGGGCTATGAGATTATTTCCAAATAATTTTTTTTTTTTATTTAAATGGACAATGTACTGTACATTAAGCCACCAATCAGCAAGCGCTACCCAAGTGCTGAACTTATAATGATCCAGCTTCCAAACGTACATTCATGCTTTTCAAATAAAGATACTAAGAGAACGAAGAAAATGTTATAATAGTAATACATTAGAAAGTTGCTTATGTGTTTCCAATGACTTGTTATACCAGCTGAAGAGTATGAGATATTATTTTTATGATGGTGTTTTTTTTGTATATGAACTATTTTTCTCTTTGAAATCACAATCCATTAAAATGGATTTTACAGGGGGATCGATTCTCCTTATCACACTCTTTATACACACACACAAAGCCTCATTATCTTATCTCTGTCTGTATACCTACAGAGAACAATGGAAAATGGACATTTTAGTACTTATCTCTCCTACCCCACTGTGAGTGTACGTTCTTCTTGGCATTATGTATACACAGCCTTTCAATAGCCAATGCTGACATTTTCAGTATAGAGGGATATAACAGGCAAAATCGTCTTATTCAAATTACAAAATAGTGCTAAAAAACTGCTTGTAATCAACTGAATGCACTGCAGAAGGTAAAATAGATAATTGGGAACACAATGAAAAAGGGGTGGGGGATTTACCGTATACTTTCCCTTTAAATACAGAATTCTCCTATGTATGTCTCTTGTTCTGGGTAGTATAGTGCCTTGTAGATTAATGCTTGTTGACTTCTAACTTCTGAGAATTGTAGGTGCTACAATAATAACTGGATGTGTTAACCAACCCACAGGTCCTCACTTTTATCTTCAGTATTAGTAGTAAATACTTGTTACAAGTTTGCTAATTTTAAGCTGATACGCCTAAAATGTAATCATTCTACCACTAAAAATAGCATAAGTGCACTGATTTAGGGCTATATTACAAGTGAAGCACTAATTTATTGCACACTTAATGTTAAATAGATACAACATTTTTATTGCGGTTGTGACATGGGGTCGGATCATTAAAAACCACACAACAGGTCATATGGTAATATTTTCCATTAGAAAATTATTTTAGGGACCTCACAGTGCCAGAGTGGAGAGCTTTAGATTATTAGACTCTTGGGACATGTTAACAAAAGAAATGTAATGTTAAACGGACAGTCTAGTCAAAATAAACTTTCATGATTCAGATAGGGCATGTAATTTTAAACAACTTTCCATTGTACTTTAATCATCAAGTTTGCTTTGTTCTTTTGATATTCTTAGTTGAAAGCTAAACATAGGAGGCTCATTTGCTAATTTCTTAGCCCTTGAAGGCCACCTCTTATTTGAATGCATTTTGACATTTATTCACAACTAGAGGGCGTTAGTTCATGTGTCACGCCCGTGGAGTTACCTAGGAGTCAGCACTGATTGGCTAAAATGCAAGTCTGTCAAAAGAACTGAAACAAAGGGGCAATATATGGCTTAGATTCAAGATAATCACAGAGGTAAGATGTATATTAATACAACTGTGTTGGTTATGCAAAAATAGGGACTGGGTAATAACAATAAAAATTCTAGTGTAGACTGTCTCTTTAAAATGTTTTAGTTGAAATAATGACATATAGAATGTTAGTGTTGCAATTAAGACACAAAGTCACTTTCAGGTTGAGTTTTGCACCAGTTCTGATTGTGGGCTTACAATTTGAATGCTACTCTAGTAAAATGCTTGTATTCTTCATCTTGCATCTTACATCAATTTCAAAATAATAATTTGAATTCCCATTGTCAAACCAAACAGAGTCTATAAATAAAATGAATAACAGTCTAATTCACTTCTTATTTGGAACTCTTAAGTATTCAATGGTGAACTAAGAATGTTCAGATATTTTACTAATGTGCTCAGCATATGATTAAAGGGACACTCAAGTCTAAATTAAACTTTGATGATTCAGATAGATCATGCAATTGTAAAGACCTTTCCAATTTACTTCATTTAATGTGCACACTCTTTTTATAGTTATACTTTTTGAGACACCTGCTTCTTCTGAGCATGGGCACAAATTCACAGAATATACGTATATGCATATGTAATTGGCTGATGGCTGTCAATGATGCATGAGGAGTGGAAATAGACATAAATTTGAAATTTGTCAGAAAAATAATCTGCTACTTATTTGAAGTTCAGACTAAGTGCAATGCAAATCTACTGTAATTACTGGTCATTTAACAATTATTAGTATAATGTGTGTTTTCTCACCTCTAGAGGGGATTCCTTCTGAATATATTTTTCATAGATTATCTTGGATTTATTTTGAAGTTGGTTAATGGAGTCACTGGTTTTGTAATCCTCACATGCCAACCAAAACTCAATGTTTTCATCGCTGAATTCCATTTTTAAGAACTTTTTAAAAGCTTCTAGACCGTCTGTAAAATATAAAGGGTATTTAATTAATATGACACATACACACTCTCACACACTCTCACACACACACACATACACACACACACTCTCACACACACACACACACACATACACACTCACATACACACACACACACACACATACACACACACACATACACACACACACATACACACTTTCACACACACACATACACACACACACACACACACACACATACACACACACACACACACATACACACTCTCACACACACACACACATACATACACACACACACACACACACACACATACACTCTCGCACACACATACACACTCTCACACACACACATACACACACACAAACATAAACATGCAAAAGGTATACAGCTGAATGAATGCTATACAGATTGTATTAAAAACTGTAATCTCTTTAAAAGAAAACATTTATGAGAGCTACCATTTAATCTATGTAAAGGGACTATAAACCTAGCAAATAATGTTATATAATTCTGCACATAGTACAGAATTATATAACATTAGCGTACTGCTGTGTTTCTAAAGCAAAGGGTTATATAGATATTGAGCAACGAAAACAGAACGCCGCTCCTGGCTCTACTGAGCGGGTCTGTTTTCTTCTCCTAAGCGCATTGCGGGCATGCTGTCTAGTCACAGCGTACCTGATCACGCTATTAAACTCAATGTAGCTCTCTCCCGCTCTGGTCTGGTAGCGGGAGCGAGCTACAATGAGTTTAATAGCACAATCGGGCTGGCTGTGAGCATGCCCAGATGCGCTTAGGAGTAGAAAACAGACCCGCTCAGTAGAGCCAGGAGCGGAGTTCTGTTTTCGTTGCAAAATATCTATATAACTATTTGCTTTAGAATTATGGCGGTAAGCTAATGTTATATAATATTATTTGCTAGGTTTACTGCCCCTTTAAGAAACATATACAGCAACATGTTCGTACAATTAACAGTCGCATGTGTATTCGTGATTTTTCTGCAACAATTCACATAACCAATTGTCTCTTTTGGATATTTGTATATGTTTATATAGGTTTGTATATGTTTTAACTGATAATGTAGTAGAATGTTTTCATTATTTGTTCATATACTTCCCACCCCCCTCATTTCAGTCAACTATCACTTTAGCCCCGGTAAAAAACTAGAAGGGGCTCATTTCTGTTTATTTCTTACCTGGGTAACATTTTAATTAGTGAGAATTTGAGTTGAAACTGTATTAATGATGGTCACACATCAACAAGCATTTACTAGGCTAACTAGACCTATTCATATGGCAGCAGGAATTAGGGGGAGACAGTATACTTAAAGGGCCAGTCAAGTAAAAAACTTTCATGATTCAAATAGGGCATGTCATTTTTAACAACTTTCCAATTTTCTTTTATCACCAATTGTGCTTTGATCTCTTGGTGTTCTTAGTTGAAAGCTAAACCTAGGAGGTTCATATGCTAATTTCTTAGACCTTGAAGGCCGCCTCTAATCTAAATGCATTTTGACAGTTTTTCACCACTAGAGGGCATTTGTTCATGTGTTTCATATAGATAACATTGAGCTCATGCACATGAATTTACCGTGGAGTAAGCACTGATTGGCTAAAATGCAAGTCTGTCAAAAGATCTGAAATAAGGGGGTAGTCTGCAGAGGCTTAGATACAAGGGGGTATATTTATTAAAGTGCAGACAGACATGAAGCGATGTAGCGTATCGTGTCCGCCACACATCATTTATCATTGCACCAGCAGTTCTTGTAAACTGCTGGTGCAATGCCGCCCCTTGCAGATTCGCGGCCAATCGTCCGCTAGCAGGGGGTGTCAATCAACCCGATCGTATTTGATCGAGTTGATTTCGTCCGCCACCTCAGAGCAGTTGGACAGGTTATGGAGCTGCAGTCTTTAGAAACACGGGTTATAAACTCCGTACGGAGCTTGATAAATTGACCCCAAGGTAATTACAGAGGTAAAACGTGTATTATTATAACTGTGTTTGTTATGCAAAACTGGGGAATGGGTAATTAAGGGATTATCTATCTTTTAAAAACAACAAAAATTCTGGTGTTGACTGTCCCTTTAAGTTTAATAGAATTATGCCTTCCCATTCCTGTGCTCTTCAGATGTTTTATTTATATATTTTATTACACATCATTGATCCTTATATGTTTAGAGGGGGCGTATGACCCATCCCTGCATCCCTGGCCTTTGATGGTGAACAACATACAAGACAATTATGAGGTAAAATTGTTGCGGGTGGGTGAAGATTTAGAATACCAGCAAATTGTCCAGTAACCTAGGACAACACAAAAGCTAAATCCAACATTACATCAAGCTCTACCAACAACCATTTTTTGTAAGTATGATAATCCATTTAGGAGCACATGTTGGTTCAAAATACAAAGTCAAATGACCTGTTTATAGTTTGATAAACTGATTCCTAATTGTCTGTAATTTTAGATTTATGTAAAACACAGTTATCTAGAGCTTTATGTGCTTTATATTTTTGTAATATTTTTGCAAATAAAACTAAGTTCATTTATTTCTTTCATGATTCAGATATAGGGGCCGATTTATGAAAGTGCGGACGGACGGACATGTCCGCCACACATCGATAAATGCTGTCGGCATTTATCATTGCACAAGCAGTTCTGGTGAACTGCTTGTGCAATGCTGCCCCCTGCAGAATCACTGCCAATCGGCCGCTAGCAGGGGGTGTCAATCAATCCAATCGTATGTGATCTGGCGGATTGCTGTCTGCCGCCTCAGAGGCGGGGGACGAGTTAACGAGCAGCGGTCTTTACACCGCTGCTTCTTAAAGGGACACTGAACCCAAATGTTTTCTATCGTGATTCAGATAGAGCATGCAATTTTAAGCAACTTTCTAATTTACTCCTATTATCAAATTTTCTTCGTTATCTTGCTATCTTTATTTGAAAAAGAAGGCATCTAAGCTTTTTTATTAGTTCAGAACTCTGGACAGCACTTTTTTATTGGTGGGTGAATTTATCCACCAATCAGCAAGAACATCCCAGGTTGTTCACAAAAAAATGGGCCAGCATCTAAATTTACATTCTTGCATTTCAAATAAAGATAGCAAGAGAATGAGGAAAATTTGATAATAGGAGTAAATTAGAAAGTTGCTTATAAATTCATGCTCTATCTGAATCACAAAAGAAAAAATTTGGGTTCAGTGTCCCTTTAACTCCCATTTCTGTGAGCCTAAAGGCTTGTGCGCAAACAGCTGCATCAAGCTCAATTCTGAGCTTGATGAATCGGCCCCATAGCATGCATTTTAAAACATCTTTTCTATTGACTTCTATTGTCTAAGTTGCTTTGTTATCTTGATATCCTTTGTTAAAAAAGCATAACTAGGTAGGCTCACAAGCCACAATGTACTGCACATATATGCCTTGCAGTGTTCTCCATAGAAAATTTTGCGGCATTATGAAGTAGCCGGGTGGGGGCAGTGTAATATTTTCTATTATATAATTTTCTACTACATAAAGCACAAATTAATTGTATAATTTTAATAATAAAATTTTAGCCAGGTGGTCAGTAAAATCAGCCGGGTGGTGCACCCGCTATTTCTTTCATGTAATTGGCAAGAGTCCATGAGCTAGTGACATATGGGATATACAATCCTACCAGGAGGGGCAAAGTTTCCCAAACCTCAAAATGCCTATAAATACACCCCTCACCACACCCACAATTCAGTTTTACAAACTTTGCCTCCTATGGAGGTGGTGAAGTAAGTTTGTGCTAAGATTTCTATGTTGATATGCGCTTCTCAGCATTGTTGAAGCCCGATTCCTCTCATAGTACAGCGAATGTCAGAGGGACGTGAAGGGAGTATCACCTATTGAATACGATGATTTCTCTAACGGGCGTCTTTTTCATGGGTTCTCTGTTATCGGTCATAGAGATTCATCTCCTACCTCCCTTTTCAGATCGACGATATACTCTCAAATTTACCATTACCTCTACTAAGAACCGTTTTAGTACTGGTTTGGCTATCTGCTATATGTGGATGGGTGTCATCAGGTAAGTATGTTTTCATTTACTTAAGACACTCTCAGCTATGGTTTGGCACTTTATGCAAATTATATAAAGTTCTAAATATATGTATTGTACTTATATTTGCCATGAGTCAGGTTCATGTATTTCCTTCTGCAGACTGTCAGTTTCATATTTGGGAATATAAACACTTTAAGAAATTTATTTCTTACCTGGGGTTTAGTCTTTTTCAATTTGACTACTTTTTGCATTTGCGAGTATTAGGCCCGCGGGTGCATCAAATGTTATGGTAAAAAGAAAGACAGCGCCTCATAGTCAAGTGGGTTCCAACAGTAATGGATCACAGTGAGAAAATAGACAAGTGGTAGTATACTCACAAGGATATTGGCACCTTTGTTGAAAATGGTGCAAATGGGCAGACTGACATTTAAATCAGCAGTCAGTACGCTGGAGCCAAATAGATTCGGATTTCCTGGGTGGGCCGCTATGGACTCTCCTCTATGAATCAGAGCAAGATCCTGTGATCTCCTGCTGTATATACAAACTGCAAACGGTTAGTCTATGCGTATAGCATACACTGAGTACAGGACAAACTTCCCAGATAGTCGGAAGATATGTGTTGTCTGATAGTGGCTGATATAACTTTGGCAGGCTGAATAAAAAGCAAGTAATGCTGTGGTAAATAAAGTTAAAAACACTTTATTTTGCGAGCTTAGGACGCGTTTCTCGGCCGCAAGCTCCTGGCCGTTTCATCAGGTAAAATGTATTACACATGTGATTACAAAGAATGTTTAAAAAGCCTGCCAATGTGTTTGATTGGTCACAATCTAACCAATCCTTGAAAAATACAGTTTGAGAAGCAACAATTTTTGGACACATAATATGTAGTTAACAGAATAAATAGATTACAATTTCGGCTGATATGTTGGTAACAAAGAATCTATAAACCTGAATAATGGGTGTTTAATCTGTTAGATGCTAAGTGTGATTGTTGTCAACATAATAAAAAACTAAGGCCTAGATTTGGAGTTTGGCGGTAGATGGGCTGTTAACGCTCCGCGGGTTTTTTTCTGGCCGCACCATAAATTTAACTCTGGTTTCGAGAGTTCAAACAAATGCTGCGTTAGGCTCCAAAAAAGGAGCGTAGAGCATTTTTACCGCAAATGCAACTCTCGATACCAGAGTTGCTTACGGACGCGGCCAGCCTCAAAAACGTGCTCGTGCACGATTCTCCCATAGGAAACAATGGGGCTGTTTGAGCTGAAAAAAAACCTAACACCTGCAAAAAAGCAGCGTTCAGCTCCTAACGCAGCCCCATTGTTTCCTATGGGGAAACACTTCCTACGTCTGCACCTAACACTCTAACATGTACCCCGAATCTAAACACCCCTAACCTTACACTTATTAACCCCTATTCTGCCGCCCCCGCTATCGCTGACACCTGCATATTTTTTTTAACCCCTAATCTGCCGCTCCGTAAACCGCCGCAACCTACGTTATCCCTATGTACCCCTAATCTGCTGCCCTAACATCGCCGACCCCTATATTATATTTATTAACCCCTAATCTGCCCCCCTCAACGTCGCCGACACCTGCCTACACTTATTAACCCCTAATCTGCCGAGCGGACCTGAGCGCTACTATAATAAAGTTATTAACCCCTAATCCGCCTCACTAACCCTATCATAAATAGTATTAACCCCTAATCTGCCCTCCCTAACATCGCCGACACCTACCTTCAATTATTAACCCCTAATCTGCCGAGCGGACCTCACCGCTATTCTAATAAATGTATTAACCCCTAAAGCTAAGTCTAACCCTAACACTAACACCCCCCTAACTTAAATATAATTTACATCTAACGAAATAAATTAACTCTTATTAAATAAATGATTCCTATTTAAAGCTAAATACTTACCTGTAAAATAAATCCTAATATAGCTACAATATAAATTATAATTATATTATAGCTATTTTAGGATTAATATTTATTTTACAGGCAACTTTGTAATTATTTTAACCAGGTACAATAGCTATTAAATAGTTAAGAACTATTTAATAGTTACCTAGTTAAAATAATAACAAATTTACCTGCAAAATAAATCCTAACCTAAGATATAATTAAACCTAACACTACCCTATCAATAAATTAATTAAATAAACTACCTACAATTACCTACAATTAACCTAACACTACACTATCAATAAATTGATTAAACACAATTCCTACAAATAAATACAATTAAATAAACTAGCTAAAGTACAAAAAATAAAAAAGAACTAAGTTACAAAAAATAAAAAAATATTTACAAACATAAGAAAAATATTACAACAATTTTAAACTAATTACACCTACTCTAAGCCCCCTAATAAAATAACAAAGCCCCCCAAAATAAAAAATTCCCTACCCTATTCTAAATTAAAAAAGTTAAAAGCTCTTTTACCTTACCAGCCCTGAACAGGGCCCTTTGCGGGGCATGCCCCAAGAATTTCAGCTCTTTTGCCTGTAAAAGAATAAATACAATACCCCCCCCCCCCAACATTACAACCCACCACCCACATACCCCTAATCTAACCCAAACCCCCCTTAAATAAACCTAACACTAAGCCCCTGAAGATCTTCCTACCTTGTCTTCACCATCCAGGTTCACCGATCCGTCCTGAAGAGCTCCTCCGATGTCCTGATCCAAGCCCAAGCGGGGGGCTGAAGAGGTCCATGATCCGGTCAAAGTCTTCATCCAAGCGGGGCAGAAGAGGATCTTCCATCCGATTGAAGTCATCATCCAGGCGGCATCTTCTATGGTCTTCCATCCGGAGCGAAGCGGCAGGATCCTGAAGACCTCCAGCTCGGAACATCCATCCGGACCGACGACTGAACGACGAATGACTGTTCCTTTAAGGGACGTCATCCAAGATGGCGTCCCTCGAATTCCGATTGGCTGATAGGATTCTATCAGCCAATCGGAATTAAGGTAGACATTTTCTGATTGGCTGATGGAATCAGCCAATCAGAATCAAGTTCAATCCGATTGGCTGATCCAATCAGATTGAGCTCGCATTCTATTGGCTGATCGGAACAGCCAATAGAATGCGAGCTCAATCTGATTGGCTGATTGGATAAGCCAATCGGATTGAACTTGATTCTGATTGGCTGATTCCATCAGCCAATCAGAAAATTTCTACCTTAATTCTGATTGGCTGATAGAATCCTATCAGCCAATCGGAATTCGAGGGACGCCATCTTGGATGACGTCCCTTAAAGGAACAGTCATTCGTCGTTCAGTCGTCGGTCCGGATGGATGTTCCGCGCTGGAGGTCTTCAGGATCCTGCCGCTTCGCTCCGGATGGAAGACCATAGAAGATGCCGCATGGATGATGACTTCAATCGGATGGAAGATCCTCTTCTGCCCCGCTTGGATGAAGACTTTGACCGGATCATGGACCTCTTCAGCCCCCCGCTTGGGCTTGGATCAGGACATCGGAGGAGCTCTTCAGGATGGATCGGTGAACCTGGATGGTGAAGACAAGGTAGGAAGATCTTCAGGGGCTTAGTGTTAGGTTTATTTAAGGGGGGTTTGGGTTAGATTAGGGGTATGTGGGTGGTGGGTTGTAATGTTGGGGGGGGGGGTATTGTATTTATTCTTTTACAGGCAAAAGAGCTGAAATTCTTGGGGCATGCCCCGCAAAGGGCCCTGTTCAGGGCTGGTAAGGTAAAAGAGCTTTTAACTTTTTTAATTTAGAATAGGGTAGGGAATTTTTTATTTTGGGGGGCTTTGTTATTTTATTAGGGGGCTTAGAGTAGGTGTAATTAGTTTAAAATTGTTGTAATATTTTTCTTATGTTTGTAAATATTTTTTTATTTTTTGTAACTTCGTTCTTTTTTATTTTTTGTACTTTAGCTAGTTTATTTAATTGTATTTATTTGTAGGAATTGTGTTTAATTAATTTATTGATAGTGTAGTGTTAGGTTAATTGTAGGTAATTGTAGGTAGTTTATTTAATTAATTTATTGATAGGGTAGTGTTAGGTTTAATTATATCTTAGGTTAGGATTTATTTTACAGGTAATTTTGTTATTATTTTAACTAGGTAACTATTAAATAGTTCTTAACTATTTAATAGCTATTGTACCTGGTTAAAATAAATACAAAGTTGCCTGTAAAATAAATATTAATCCTAAAATAGCTATAATATAATTATAATTTATATTGTAGCTATATTAGGATTTATTTTACAGGTAAGTATTTAGCTTTAAATAGGAATCATTTATTTACTAAGAGTTAATTTATTTCGTTAGATGTAAATTATATTTAAGTTAGGGGGGTGTTAGTGTTAGGGTTAGACTTAGCTTTAGGGGTTAATCCATTTATTAGAATAGCGGTGAGGTCCGCTCGGCAGATTAGGGGTTAATAATTGAAGTTAGGTGTCGGCGATGTTAGGGAGGGCAGATTAGGGGTTAATACTATTTATGATAGGGTTAGTGAGGCGGGTTAGGGGTTAATAACTTTATTATAGTAGCGCTCAGGTCCGCTCGGCAGATTAGGGGTTAATAAGTGTAGGCAGGTGTCGGCGACGTTGAGGGGGGCAGATTAGGGGTTAATAAATATAATATAGGGGTCGGCGGTGTTAGGGGCAGCAGATTAGGGGTACATAGGGATAACGTAGGTGGCGGCGCTTTGCGGTCGGAAGATTAGGGGTTAATTATTGTAAGTAGCTGGCGGCGACGTTGTGGGGGGCAGGTTAGGGGTTAATAAATGTAATACAGGGGTCGGCAGGGTTAGGGGCAGCAGATTAGGGGTACATAAGTATAACGTAGGTGGCGGTCAGCAGATTAGGGGTTAAAATATTTTAATCGAGTGGCGGCGATGTGGGGGGAGCTCGGTTTAGGGGTACATAGGTAGTTTATGGGTGTTAGTGTACTTTAGGGTACAGTAGTTAAGAGCTTTATGAACCGGCGTTAGCCCAGAAAGCTCTTAACTCCTGCTATTTTCAGGCGGCTGGAGTTTTGTCGTTAGAGCTCTAACGCTCACTTCAGAAACGACTCTAAATACCGGCGTTAGGAAGATCCCATTGAAAAGATAGGATACGCAAATGGCGTAGGGGGATCTGCGGTATGGAAAAGTCGCGGCTGAAAAGTGAGCGTTTGACCCTTTAATCACTGACTCCAAATACCAGCGGGCGGCCAAAACCAGCGTTAGGAGCCTCTAACGCTGGTTTTCACGGCTACCGCCAAACTCTAAATCCAGGCCTAAAAGTAAATATTTCTAGCTGGAATTTCGGATAAAATGCATTTGATCTGAGAGAATCGTACAAATCTTATCTCCATAATAAATCTATGATGGATAAAGAATCAAAGTAGTATAAACTATTAAAAAATATATATATATGTAAAGGAAAAACGTGATGCGAAAAAAGGGGGAGAGGAGTTTCTTCTCACCCATAGTATTAGCAATAGGTTAAATAAAGGCTGTATGTGAATCCGCCAGCAGTCAATAGCAGCACAATTTCACCTGTCGCCTGGCGTATTGTTCTCATATATTCTATGTCAAGATATATATATATATATATGAGAATGCTGAAATGTTTAAAAGCAATACATTGTAAAAGATTGCTGAAATATTTAAAAACAATAAATTGTAAGAAGGGTCTCTAATTGAGGAATGTGTCAGGGGACATGCAAGAGCCACCAATCATTTTTGTGTAAATACTGTATAAATGATATTGAGAACCAGTAAACATCAATGTGTGTAATGTCTAGTTTTATGTCATGGACAGTGGCTATACTTGATACTCAGATTTGGTGAGTTTATTAACGGACAAAAAATATATTGTCAAGTAATATTGAAATATGTTTAATTGTTTCAACAAAAAGATCGGTGTAATATCTTGTTGGATCCAAAAGGATGGGGTATTAAATGAAAAATATAATTGGATGGAAATTATAATAAAAGTGAAAAAAAGGGATGTGAGAATGAAAAAAGGGGGTGTGATAGCAGATTAAATAATAATAGGATAAATCAAGATGTTATGGTCAAATAATGTTTATGGTTAGAGAAATGTACTACTGGAATTCTAGCATATAAGTGCGAGTGACCAGAAAATGGAATGAATAAGAGAATAATAATAATTTAATTGAATGCTGCTAGGTCTAGGTTGTAATTAAGGCCCAGTGGGTGTAGGGTTTTTAGTTTGTGGATCCAAAAGGTTTCACGGATCCTTAACTGAATGATTCTATTATAGTCTGTAGAAGGTGGAATATAGTCTATAGGGTAAAATTTGAAAATATCAAAATTTCCCTTATGTTTGTTCAAGCAATGCTCGGGAATGCTGTGTTTAATCTTCTTCTTGGTGCAGTTTTTACAATTGCGCCAATGTTCTCCCCAGCGTACCTTGGCTTTCCTAGAGATACGTCCTACGTACTGAATTCCACAACAGCACTCCAAGACGTATACTACATATACTGAGTTACAGTTCATGAATCTACTAATAGTAAAAACTTCTCCACTCACGAATGATTGAAAGGTCTTTTTCCCAGATGTTATAACTTTGCATGTATTGCACTTCTTTTGTCCACATTTATAGACTCCTATTCTATCCAGAAAGGAAGGGGTGGTTTTCTGTTTTATTGTTAATTGTGTATTGCATGATGTGTGTTTGACCTTTTTACTTGGTGCCAATTTGCTCCTAAGTGTCGGTGCTCTGGTGTATACTATCTTTGGATGATCTCCCACAAGTGTTTTAAGAACAGGGTCTTTCCTAATGATATGCCAATATTTGTTAATTGTTCCCTGTATCTGTGTGTGGTTGGAATTATATTGAGTTATGAACAAAGGTTCTGAAGAATAATTTTCCTCTTTGTTTTTAGTTGGTTTGTTTTTGTTCAATAATTTGTCTCTATCTAAATTTCTCACTTTTTTAAGACAGGTGTCTAAAAGATCAGGGGGATAGCCTTTGTCAACGAATCTTTTGTATATAATCTGACTCTGTTTTTCAAAAAGAGAAATCTCGGAACAATTGTGTTTTATCCTTTCAAATTGGCTATATGGAATGTTGTTTAACCATTTTTTGTGATGGTTACTTGTGTAATCTAAATAACTATTATTGTCTACTTTTTTGAAAAATGTTTTTGAGCTAAGGTTGCCCTCTGAATCCCAGCCCAAAGTAAGATCCAAAAAGTCTATTGTTGTTGAATTGATATTAGCTGTAAAAGTCAGGCACATGCCATTCTTATTTAAAGATTCTGTAAAAGTGTGTGCTGTTATTAGGTCGTCCCTCCAAATGAAAATCAAATCATCAATGTAGCGGCCATAGAACACCAGATTCGCCCCGGCTGAGGAGTTGTAAATGTAGATTTCCTCAAAAACGCCCATAAACAAATTGGCGAAGCTGGGGGCGAATCTGGTGCCCATGGCCGTACCCTTGATCTGTAAATAATGTAAATCCTGATAAATAAAATAATTGTGTTTGAGAATGAACTCAATGCATTCTAAAATAAATTCTTTCTGTATTTTGGGCATAAATAAATCACGGTTCAAGAACACTAAGGTAGTTTGTAAACCCAAATTATGTGCTATATTTGAATATAATGCACTAACGTCACATGAGATCCATATGAGGTCTCCTGTGTTTTTAAATTCTTTGATCTTGTTTAGAAGGTCTGTGCTGTCTTTAATGTATGATTTTAAACCTAAAACATATTTCTGTAAAAAAATGTCGACATAATATGATAAGTTGTAAGTGAGATTGTCTATGCCAGCAATAATAGGGCGACCTGGGGGATTGATTAAACTTTTGTGAATTTTTGGTAAGTGATAATAGTGGGCCACACTCGGGTTACTGACTTTCAAAAACCTGTGTTCCTCTTTATTGAGAATGTTATTTGTGACTCCTTTATTGATTAGAGATTGATATAGTGTGAGAAATTGTATAGTAGGATTATAAGATAGGACTTTGTAATATTCTGTGTCCTTAAGAATCCTATCTGCCTCTTGAAGGTACTCTGTAAGATCTTGAACAATAATGCCTCCCCCTTATCGGCATCGCAAATGATTATGTCTGGATTGTTTGCAAGGGACTGAATCGCTGTTTTTTCGCCCTGTCTTTTGAAAAAATTCTTTTTAGTATTTTTCTTTTTAATTTTTTCGAAATCATCCAGAACTAAGTTCTGGAAGACTTCTATATAATGATTTTGTCCAGGCGGGGAGAAAGATGATTTTGTTTTCACATTTGTGTGTATTATGCCTTCATATAGATGTGCTGTGAAGTCATCCACAGTGCTATATATAATAGGCATATTATTTCCATAATCCATAGTATTTGTGAGGATACAAACTGTATTCTCTTCCTCTAAATTGTTTTTTCTGATATTCTTTAGTGCAAAGTATTTTTGAAGTGCCAATTTTCTGGTAAAACGATTAAGATCAACAAAAAGATTAAAATTGTTGTGAGGATTGGGTGGACAAAAGGAAAGGCCCTGTTTTAAAACTTTCTTTTCATTGGTAGTTAGTTTGTGGGAGGATAAATTATATATGCCCTTATCTAGTTCTTTTGATTCTTTTTCCTTGATGGTAAGGCCTCTACCTCTGGACCCTCTTGGTCTATGTGAAATGGTCTTTTTTTTGGATTTTGTTCGTCTGGGGGATTTTTTTCAGATGTTAGTGCTTTCCCTAAAAAAGGAGATGTAGTTGTGGTGTTGGAGTTGTTTCTGATCTGCCTCTCTGGAAAGACATTTTCATCTGATGTAGATGCTAGTGGAAAGAACCTATTTTGATGATAGAATCATTCAGTTAAGGATCCGTGAAACCTTTTGGATCCACAAACTAAAAACCCTACACCCACTGGGCCTTAATTCCAACCTAGACCTAGCAGCATTCAATTAAATTATTATTATTCTCTTATTCATTCCATTTTCTGGTCACTCGCACTTATATGCTAGAATTCCAGTAGTACATTTCTCTAACCAATAACATTATTTGACCATAACATCTTGATTTATCCTATTATTACTTAATCTGCTATCACACCCCCTTTTTTCATTCTCACAACCCTTTTTTTCACTTTTATTATAATTTCCATCCAATTATATTTTTCATTTAATACCCCATCCTTTTGGATCCAACAAGATATTACACCGATCTTTTTGTTGAAACAATTAAACATATTTCAATATTACTTGACAATATATTTTTTGTCCGTTAATAAACTCACCAAATCTGAGTATCAAGTATAGCCACTGTCCATGACATAAAACTAGACATTACACACATTGATGTTTACTGGTTCTCAATATTTGTCATGAACTCCTCAGTTCCACCTTAACTTATGTTACTACATCTCATATACCACCTTAAAAATCAATTATCTGGCTCTCTTTTCCTTTAAAAGCTTTCCATTTCCCATACACCTTTGCTGGTTTATTGAAGGTTGATACCCACTCACTCTCCAGCCTTTCTTGTTACTTGTCTAAAACAGAGTATCACTTGTTCTGTGATTAGCTCTGTCTCCTTCAACTGAAGCTACTTCTCATCTAAAGCAGAAGTCACCTGTTGCAACTGCAGCACGCACGCCGCTCTAACAACTTCCAGCTTAACAGACACAGGCCGCAATCTGCAGAGAGGATCAGAGAAGCTGCACGCACACAGCTGCTAGAGCCAGGTTCCGTATACAAGTGTTAGCATTGCCGTTAAGACTGTGAACTTATCTTTACCATATGGTGTAATGTTTAACAGCGCAGCAAGCTGATACAGTATTCTTAACACTGTTTACAAATCTTTACTGCAAGGTGTATTATTTAAAGGCCCAGCAAGCTGAAACAGTAAACTTAACACTGTGAACTTATCTTTACCACAAGGTGTATTATTTAAAGGGCCAGCAAGCTGAAACATTATACTCCACACTGTGAACTTATCTTACCGCAAGGTGTATTATTTAAAGGCACAGTATTACCTTAAAGGGGACCTCACTTATCTGTCACAAACCTATATAAACTGCTACTTATTATCTAAAGGTTTACATAGTACAAACTTATCTCTGGACCCAGATATAATTCACCTGATCTTACTACTTATAATTTTGAGGTGAATATTCCGGGCTACATTAATCCAGGTGATTAAGACTCTGTCTCCTCACTAGCAGACAGACTTAATCACATGATACATACAAACTATTTACCAGAGAATACTCATAATCAGACTAAAGAAACAGCAATCGAATTGCTGATCATTACATAATAAACCAGGCCTAAAATCTATATTTGATAATGGAGCCCAGTGACCTGACATCACAAATCCATACCCTAAATCAGCGTTTGGATAGTCTGACACAGGCTTTTAGAGAGCTGCAGGTAGAAAACCAGAGTCTCAAAGCCTGTTTAAGGGAAGCATTGTCAAATAGGAACTCTGGAACTGATCATCAAGCAGAACCCCAAGTCTCCTACCCGGAGAAATTTTCTGGAGATCGTTCCACATTTAGGCAGTTTAGGAATGCATGCCTCTTGCTTTTTGACCTTCGTCCTAGGACATATGCAACTGATAGGTCCAAGGTTCTAACCATACTCTCCTATCTCAGGGGAGAACCCAGGGCCTGGGCCGACTCCTTTTATGAGACCTAGGACCCCATTCTAAATTCCCTGGATGCTTTCCTAAAGGCATTATCAGGCCTCTACGATGACCCCTACCGTCAAATAACTGCAGAAAGTAAACTCAGGAACTTAAAGCAGTCTAAAGCACCGGTAGAAGAGTACATTACCAGATTTAGAATCTGGGCTAGAGATTCCCTCTGGAATGAGGTATCTCTAAAAAACCAATACCGTCTCGGACTTGCAGAGGAGATCAAGGATGAGCTCGCCAGGATTGGTATACCGGATCGTCTTGACGACCTTTATGCCCTCACGATTACAATTGACAGACGCCTTAGAGAGAGGAAGCAGGAAAGAAGCCCATCTACAGCACCTGTTCGCAGGGTACTGCCAACTCCTCCAACCGTTGGTCCACCGTCCGACCAACCCATGGACATCAGTTTTATTAGGGGTCCACTTACCCCGCAGGAAAAGGCTAGACGCCGAACTGCGAATTTATGTATGTACTGCGCAGGTACTGGTCATACAGTTAAGGAGTGCCCTCTATTACTAAAGCAGAAGATAGGTAAGATCCATAACATAAAACATTGTTTCCACACAAAAACCACTGCTACAGCTTACCTTACCATTCCCTTGCTTTTGCAGTGGGACCGACACAGGATAGAGTGTAACGCAATCATCGATACAGGCGCTTGCGCCAACTTTATTGATTTACGTTTGGTTGAATTAAATAAAATACCCTTTCAGTTTAAAAGCACACCTTTGCCTATAAAAGTCATTGATGGTTCGCATTTAGCATCTGGTCCAGTGTCTCAACAGACTATTCATTTACTCGTTTCCTCTCCATCTGGTCACACTGAAACTATCTCCTTTGATATTATTTCTTCTCCCATTTACCCTATTGTTCTGGGAATCACTTGGCTTCAACTACACCAACCTGTGGTACATTGGGATACCCTCACCATTTCATTCTCCTCTCCTTACTGTGTCTCAACTTGTTTTCCATACACTCACTTGTTCACTACTTCCTCATCTCCTATTCCTACACAATATCTTGACTTCTCTGCTGTCTTCAATAAAACAGAAGCCGAGTCGTTGCCCCCACATAGGCCTTACGATTGCCCCATAGACTTACTTCCTGGGGCAACCATTCCCTATGGCCACATCTATCCTCTTTCTAGACCTGAATTGGCTCATTTAAAAACCTATATCACTGATAATCTAAAAAAAGGTTTTATTCGCCCTTCCACCTCCCCTGCCGGTGCCGGCATTTTTTTCGTGAAAAACAAGGATGGGTCTTTACGTCCGATAATAGATTATCGGGAATTAAACAAGCGTACTAAAAAGAACAGGTACCCTTTGCCTCTCATTCCCGAGTTAATTGAGAGGTTAAGAGGCGCCACTATTTTTACTAAACTTGATCTTAGGGGCGCCTACAACCTTGTAAGAATAAGGTCCGGAGACGAGTGGCTGACTGCATTTAGGACCAGGTATGGTCTTTTCGAATATACAGTTATGCCATTCGGGTTGTGTAATGCTCCGGCAACATTCCAGAATTTCATTAATGATATCTTTAGGGACATCCTCGACACTTTCCTGGTGGTCTATCTAGACGATATTCTTATCTATTCTTCCTCTTTCTCTGAACATGTCAAACACGTCAGGTTAGTGTTATCCAGATTACAGACACATAAGCTGTATGTCAAGTTAGAGAAGTGTCTCTTCCATGTAAATGAAGTATCATTTCTTGGCTATCGCATTAGCAATAACAGGATATCTATGGAGGATAGTAAAATCTCTGCCATCACCACTTGGCCTATACCTTCCAACATAAAAGAAGTCCAGCGGTTCTTAGGCTTCGCCAATTTTTACAGGCGCTTTATCTGCAATTTTGCAGCCATTTCTAGGCCACTCACTAACCTGACAAGGACCTCTAAGCCATTCATCTGGACTCCAGAAACTCAAAAGGCATTTGAACTCCTTAAATCTCTATTTGTTACTTCCCCAGTACTGCACATTCCCAACAGCAAAGCACAATTCGTATTGGAAGTGGATGCGTCCGAATACGCCATCGGATCTATTCTATCCCAGAGACTCTTACCAAAAGATCCTTTGCACCCAGTGTGTTACTTCTCCAGACTCCTTACACCTGCTGAACTCAACTATCCAGTGGGGGAAAAGGAGCTTCTCGCAATTAAGACTTCATTTGACCAGTGGAGACATTTGCTGGAGGGCGCAGAACATCCAATAGTAATTTATATGGACCATAAAAACCTACAATATCTTCAAACTAGTCGTACTTTGTCAGCTCGTCAGCTCAGGTGGAGCTTGTACTTTTCACGATTCAATTTCACCATCACATATCGACCTGGTTCAAGAAACGGTAAGGCGGACGCTCTGTCTCGAAAAGATATTAAGCCTTCCACTGCTCATCCCAACTCAACAATAGTTCCCGTTACATCCATAATTGGTGTACTCTCACCTGATAGCACTGAATTAAAGAACCAACAACAACTGGATACAACAAAGGCTACTTACCCTCTCACCCCTGATCAAAACGGTATCCTCTGTAATAAGTCAAGATATTACATACCACCATCTCTCCGGACAAAAGTGTTATCTATAACTCATGATTCCTCCTTAGCTGGTCATTTGGGAATACATAAGACCTATGACCTTCTACAAAGGCACTTCTGGTGGCCTTCTATGAGACACTCAGTAAAACAATATATAAGTTCCTGTTCCACCTGTCAAACCTGTAAACCATCTCATCAACTCCCTCTGGGCCTATTGCAAAACATACCCTTACCAGACTATCCGTGGGCATACGTCTCTATGGATTTTATCGTTGATCTTCCAAGCTCCTATGGCATGACTGTCATCTTTGTCATAGTTGACCTGTTCTCTAGAATGGCCCACTTCATTCCTACAGCTTCACTTCCTACAGCACAGCAGACTGCAGATCTATTTATCAAAAAGATTGTTCGACTGCATGGCCTTCCAGTATCTGTACTCAGTGACAGAGGGTCGCAATTTACATCCAAGTTTTGGAGATCCCTATGTCAATCTCTTGGCATTCAGCAACACCTGACTACATCGTACCACCCGCAAACAAATGGGCTATGTGAACGTACCAACCAATGGTTGGAGCAATACCTGAGATGTTTTTGCTCCCATAAACACGACTCTTGGGCTTCGCTCCTTCCCCAGGCTGAATTTTCTTTCAATAACACTACTAATTCATCCACAGGATTTTCACCCTTTTATGTCAACTCAGGAAGGCACCCTCGTTTTCACCCGCTACCTCCTGCAAACAGTTCCTGTCCACAAGTAAATGACTTGGTCAACTCCATTAAACAGACCTATACTGTCATACAAGAGAACATCAAGCAAGCACAAGCCACCCAGAAACGATACTACGACCTACGCCATCGTCCCCAACCCACCTACAAAGTGGGTGACTTAGTTTGGCTCGCCACCAAAAATCTTAAATTACCTACACCCTGTAGGAAATTCAATAAACTGTTTGTGGGACCCTTCCCGATAGTGGCTATAAGCAACCCTGTCACTGTTACCCTACAACTCCCAGCAACTTACCGTATACATCCCACATTTCATGTGTCACTTGTCAAACCCTGTGATCCATCTACCCATGTCTCTCCATCTCCTCCGGAATCTCCTACACCTGACCCCGAATACGAAGTACATTCTATAGTCGACTCCCGAAGGTATCACGGTGAACTCCAATACCTTGTCCGCTGGTCGGGGTATGACTCATCTGAGGATTCCTGGGAGCCGGCATCCAATCTATCAGCTCCCCGTCTGGTGTCTGTGTTCCACCGTAGGCATCCTGATCGTCCAGCGCCTTGACACCTCCTTGAGGTTCTTTTGAGGGGGGGATGTGTCATGAACTCCTCAGTTCCACCTTAACTTATGTTACTACATCTCACATACCACCTTAAGAATCAATTATCTGGCTCTCTTTTCCTTTAAAAGCTTTCCATTTCCCATACACCTTTGCTGGTTTATTGAAGGTTGATACCCACTCACTCTCCAGCCTTTCTTGTTACTTGTCTAAAACAGAGTATCACTTGTTCTGTGATTAGCTCTGTCTCCTTCAACTGAAGCTACTTCTCATCTAAAGCAGAAGTCACCTGTTGCAACTGCAGCACGCACGCCGCTCTAACAACTTCCAGCTTAACAGACACAGGCCGCAATCTGCATAGAGGATCAGAGAAGCTGCACGCACACAGCTGCTAGAGCCAGGTTCCATATACAAGTGTTAGCATTGCCATTAAGACTGTGAACTTATCTTTACCGTATGGTGTAATGTTTAACAGCGCAGCAAGCTGATACAGTATTCTTAACACTGTTTACAAATCTTTACTGCAAGGTGTATTATTTAAAGGCCCAGCAAGCTGAAACAGTAAACTTAACACTGTTAACTTATCTTTACCACAAGGTGTATTATTTAAAGGGCCAGCAAGCTGAAACAGTAAACTTAACACTGTGAACTTATCTTTACCACAAGGTGTATTATTTAATGGGCCAGCAAGCTGAAACATTATACTCCACACTGTGAACTTATCTTACCGTAAGGTGTATTATTTAAAGGCACAGTATTACCTTAAAGGGGACCTCACTTATCTGTCACAAACCTATATAAACTGCTACTTATTATCTAAAAGTTTACATAGTACAAACTTATCTCTGGACCCAGATATAATTCATCTGATCTTACTACTTATAATTTTGAGGTGAATATTCCGGGCTACATTAATCCAGGTGATTAAGACTCTGTCTCCTCACTAGCAGACAGACTTAATCACATGATACATACAAACTATTTACCAGAGAATACTCATAATCAGACCAAAGAAACAGCAATCGAATTGCTGATCATTACAATATTACAGTATTTACACAAAAATGATTGGTGGCTCTTGCATGTCCCCTGACACATTCCTCAAATAGAGACCCTTCTTACAATGTATTGATTTTAAACATTTCAGCATTCTCATATATATATATATATATATATATATATATATATATATATATATATATATATATATATATATATATATATATATATCTTGACATAGACTATATGAGAACAATACGCCAGGCGACAGATGAAATTGTGCTGCTATTGACTGCTGGCGGATTCACATACAGCCTTTATTTAACCTATTGCTAATACTATGGGGGAGAAGAAACTCCTCTCCCCTTTTTTCGCATCACGTTTTTCCTTTACATATATATATATTTTTTAATAGTTTATACTACTTTGATTCTTTATCCATCATAGATTTATTATGGAGATAAGATTTGTACGATTCTCTCAGATCAAATGCATTTTATCCGAAATTTCAGCTAGAAATATTTACTTTTAGTTTTTTATTATGTTGACAACAATCACACTTAGCATCTAACAGATTAAACACCCATTATTCAGGTTTATAGATTCTTTGTTACCAACATATCAGCCGAAATTGTAATCTATTTATTCTGTTAACTACATATTATGTGTCCAAAAATTGTTTCTTCTCAAACTGTATTTTTCAAGGATTGGTTAGATTGTGACCAATCAAACACATTGGCAGGCTTTTTAAACATTCTTTGTAATCACATGTGTAATACATTTTACCTGATGAAACGGCCAGGAGCTTGCGGCCGAGAAACGCGTCCTAAGCTCGCAAAATAAAGTGTTTTTAACTTTATTTACCACAGCATTACTTGCTTTTTATTCAGCCTGCCAAAGTTATATCAGCCACTATCAGACAACACATATCTTCCGATTATCTGGGAAGTTTGTCCTGTACTCAGTGTATGCTATACGCATAGACTAAACGTTTGCAGTTTGTATATACAGCGGGAGATCACAGGATCTTGCTCTGATTCAAAGAGGAGAGTCCATAGCGGCCCACCCAGGAAATCCGAATCTATTTGGCTCCAGCGTACTGACTGCTGATTTAAATGTCAGTCTGCCCATTTGCACCATTTTCAACAAAGGTGCCAACATCCTTGTGAGTATACTACCACTTGTCTATTTTCTCACTGTGATCCATTACTGTTGGAACCCACTTGCACTATGAGGCGCTGTCTTTCTTTTTACCATTTCTAGAGACTGTGTTTTCCATCAGACATACCAAAGACCAGCTGCCTGCAATATTGGAAATCCTGTTTACTATATTGGAAATCCTCCTGACTACAAAACATCTTTATCACGATAAGTTTGAAAGAAACATTGTTTCAGAGACATTAACACTTGTCGGCGGGACTTCCTGTGGGAGGAGCAAGGAGGAAGGTGTGCTTGCTCTGGGCTCCCTCGAGTGAGGAGCAAATTCAAACAACTGAAACCCCGCCACGAATCCCTATTACCTGGGGCAAAAGATTTACCCGGTCTGGGGGACAGAAAAAGCGTGGTAGACGGAAGTCAACTCACCCTGGGCAAATAAAGTGGACGTAATATGCCTTCCAAGAGGTTGCTATAAACAGTACACCCAGAGCCAAACGGAGAAAAAGATACAGCCGGACTGTGGAGGTAACTCCGGTATTACCTGATTTCTGAGAGGTGGAGATCCGAGGGGCAGTGGAGGACCAGGTCCGGGAGACTGCTGGAGCCACCGCCTGCTGAATAGCCCGGATAGTGGCTACAATCCCCCCCCCATACCGGAAAGTCGGCCGGGAATCATGACGTCATAACGGCTTGGCGACGCCGACGTAAGGAACAAGCAAGCGAGAGTGGAGCTGAGGTCAGCAGAGGCCGCATATCGCAGACCCCCCTGGTGGGGTAAAGGTGGCAGCTAGACTTTTCAGTGACCGGCCGTGAAGCAATGGGGGGGTAAGTATAAACAGACTTTGTATATCGGCAAATAAATCAGAAGTTGGCAAATATTTATGTGATGTGGCTTAATAGGGGTTGGCAGAGCAGCAGGAAGGCCCATAATTCTAAAATAACCAGGGCGAGCTGTGACATTAATCCCTGATAGAAACCTACTCAAGTATACACATACAGTCTCCGGAATCTTGGAGGAAATAGAAGAGCCCCCTTACACATATTACCATACAGAGAGCCCCCCTCCTTAAAACTTTATTATTTGCGAAAGCATGCTGACCATAATATGAAAAGATTGACATACATAGTTCAGTGGAGCAAAGTATGAGCACTGATGCATGGAAAGCTGTGAGAGAAATTTGATGCTCTAATACCACGAAGCACTGGAGGGAACCAATTATAGAGTGCATGGAGTATGGGGTCTGAATCATCTAAAAGAACATAAGGGCGACAGGAGGAGGGAACTGGTGTAAACTGACTGTTAATGAGAAATGTAGCAGCTATAGTTCTATGGAAGCTGCTAAAGACTCTAACACACTATATATATTGGGACAATGATTCAACAAAAATTGTCAGTTATTATGGTGGTTTAGGAAGGGCAAACTGGAACTTGAACAAAGTATTGTAGCTAATTGCATGACCACTGCCTCTTTGACTGAAGATTTTCTTTCTCTTTTTTTTATTTTTTTCTTTCCTTTTTTTTCTCTTCTCTGTTTTTCCTTCTCTCTTTTTTTTTCTCTGCTATTTAGTTTGCTGAAACATAAAAAAGCTGCATGTAAAGTGAAAAATTATAATTGCTGTTTCTAAAAGGAAAATCATAGACATTTTGTTTATAGAGCTTTGAGAAGTGTAAAAGACGTAACTTACGTTATAATTGGTTGCACAAGGAAAGAGCTTTAAGGCAATGTAATAAATTAAGTCTATAAATACAAAGAATAGGCAGGGAATATATGTGGTATGCAGCAAGAGATTAACTAAGATAGAAAAACTTGGGGACAGATCTCTGTTCAATGGGTATTAAGGTGTACTGTTGATGGAAAAATTGTTACAGAGAGCATGATAGTATCTAGGTAACTAAAGATATTTGACAAACCTAAAAAAGGGTATGTAAATGAATGAGTAAAGTGTTATATAGGCAAGGAGTCTGCATGAAGCCCACATAGTAGTAGTAAGGAGCAGTAAAAACAATTAAATACGGTATGGGCCATAAGTGATTCATTGTGCTAAATGTATTGGTTTCTCAGGGGAATTAAAAATAAATACTTTATAATATTTAATACACAGGAGCTGGAGGAAAGTTGGAGCTTGGGTGGCAAGCTAGGTTACAGATTTAAGTGTTAGTATCATATTTTTTTTTAAGGAATAGAGCGGCCAAATAAGTATACTGGCAGTGGAAATATAGACACATTAGGGGAGCTAAATAGACAAATTCAAAGAAAAAGCGCAGGACTGTATGAAGTAACAGTAGTATCTAACTGTGCCAAATAGTGAAGATATAGGCTCTAACGGGTTTAAATCAAGGAATTGTGATTCTAAAGTAATCCAGGGCACTAGATCATAAAAAGAGGAAATAGGCACAGAGGAAATAACATAATATAGTGTGAAAGTACAGCGTGTCTGCAGGGGTGAGTTTTTATACCTTATAAAAAAAGGGATTGAGTAATCAGAAGGCGCAAAAGGGAAAAAAAGGAGCACAAATGGAAAAATATGTCACAAACGTGAAAAACAAATCACCAGCAATGCCACTAAAAAGAGATAAAAGGCAGAAAGCACAAAGTGAAATTAGCAATACAGAAGCTAACGTTCAGAGCCCAGAGAGAAATTCAGATACACAGCTCACAATAAATCAATTGGCAGACCTAATATTACCCCAATTCGAAATTGTTAAAAAAGAGATCTCAGAGTTATCCCAGGAAATCAGGCAATTTTCGATCAGATTAACTGAGGTAGAAAATAGGGTGTCCGATGCAGAGGATAAGTTAATTACTCAAGGGTCAACAATGGATAAACACGCAGAAAAAATTAATGCATTGCAGGCAAAGATAGAAGATTTGGAGGATAGGTCACGGCGGAGCAATATCCGTGTAGTTGGGCTGCCCGAAACAAACGGACAGGAAGACCTACTGACCTTTGGTGCAGTTACATTACCCAACCTGCTAGGTATGCAACCCGTAAATGGGGCTTTGCTGGTAGAGAGAGCACATAGGATCGGAGCACTAAGACAACCTAGAGAGAGTAACACCAGGCCAAGAGTGCTCATCATTAAATATTTGAATTTTCAGGATAAAGCCAGCATAATGTATCACTATAGAAAGAACAGAACACTTTTGATAGGGGACAAACCAATTTTGATCTTCCAGGATTTTTCGGTGGAGACATCGGGGAAACGGCGTGCTATGGCACCGTACTGTACAGCGCTGATAAAAGCTGGACTGAGAGCCTCTATGAGATATCCAGCTAAAATTACGGTACTGGGGATGGACGGTGTCATAGCACTCAATACGGTAGAAGAAGCAAAAGCTTTTTGTACTGAAAATAATATAGAAGTATAGGATATTAGTAGTTCAGCACGAACACAGAATAAGGATGTTGTGGAATAGAGAGAGAGATGAGGGGGGGGGGGGGAGTGGGAGGTCCAGGGGGTGGGGATTGCACTTTTTTTTTTTTTTTTTTTTTTTCCTTTCTTTTATTTTTTCCCCTTTTCTGACACCTAATAGAATAGAAAAGGATGAGTGTGGCAATTAATTGTGTATCATGGAATGTGGGAGGGATAACCTCCCCCATTAAGCGCAAGAACATTTTTAAATTATTGAAAAAGCAAAAGCCCGACATCATATTTCTGCAGGAATTGCACCTAAAAGCGGCTGAAATAGATAAATTGAGAACTAATTGGCTGGCAGAAGTCATTGCAACCCCATGCGTGTCACGTAAATGTGGGGTAGCTATACTATTGAATAGAAGTTTAGATTATGAGATATTAAAAACAAAATTGGACTCTCAGGGTAGATTCATTATTATGCAAATCAAAATAGATGAGAGAATATGGACCCTGTGTAATATATACGCACCCAACACATTTGAAGCTAATTTTTGGCAGCAGATAATAAAGGAACTGACACCGTATTTAGGCCAGAATTTGATAATAGCAGGCGACATGAACACAACGTCATATCCTGACACCGATAGATCTAAGGTGGGTCGCAGACAGGCATATCATCGGGAGGCAAGAATTTTCCGTAATTTTCTTAAAACTATTAAAGTACACGATATATGGCGTTTGCAACATCCGGACGAACGATCTTATACGTGCGAATCTAAGGCACATCGATGCTTTTCCAGAATAGATATGTTCTTAATAGATGAACATCTTTTAAAACATGAAATCAGGACACACATAGAAGAGATAATAATATCGGACCATTCAATAATCAGTTTCAGGATACTACTCCATGATAGGCCGAGCTCCAGGATAAACACTTTCAGATTTCCTGGCTATATGTCGGACACTCCAAAATTTAGTAACTGGGTCTCAAACAAGTGGAAAGAGTACATCGCACTCAACAGAGATTATGCTGATAAGCTGGAGATTTTGTGGGAGGCAGGTAAAGCGGTCATACGCGGCGAGATAAAGGTATATATGGTCAACTTAAATCGTAAAAATAAGGCGAGAGAAATTCAATTGGCAAATCAAGTTAGAAATGCATACGTGAGGTACTTGAATAGCTCTAACCGGGTTAACTGGGAAAAATATGTATATGCAAAAACAGAAAGGGAACAATTTATGAAAGAAAAATGGGCGCATGAAGAGGCAAAATGTAGGGCAAGATTTCAAGGAGTACAGGGAGTTTCGGCAAAACACTTAGCTAAGATAACTAAGTTTCGTAAGAAACAAAATATAATCTCCACAATTAAGGAAGGTAAGAATACATACACTAGCCCCACAGCAATTAAAGAAGCATTTTTTCAATTTTATCAAAAGCTATACTCGAAGGAGGAAGTAAACACAGAAAGTAAGCAACAATTTTGGGAGCAGATAAAAATTCCTAAAGTAACGCCTGAGGCACTACAGCAGATTAATTCTCCAATTCTGGAAGGAGAGGTGTTAAGAGCTATTCAAAAAGCCAAATCAGGAAAAGCTCCTGGGCCGGATGGCCTCTCGGCTGAATTTTATAAGATGACTTCAGAAATAATAATAGGGACGTTAACTAAGTTATATAACGGCTATTATATTAAGAAAGAAATGAAATCCCCTTATTTTTCGGACGCAATTATATCATTAATATTAAAAAAAGGGAAAGATGCTACAAATTTATCATCATATCGCCCTATCTCATTATTAAATCATGACTACAAGATATTAATGTCTATAATAGCGGATAGATTAAAAAAAGCAATATCAGATCTAATACATCCAGATCAGGTCGGGTTCGTACCAGGAAGGAATTCTGTACGTAATATGAGACGGGTGTTAGCAACGGTGGAGCACTTTTTTTGGGCCGGGCAGGGCGCCGCGGGGCAGAGAAGGAAACGGGGAGATAAAGATATTGCAATAGTAACAATAGACGCCGAAAAGGCATTTGATTCTATAGGATGGGACCACCTCTTTGAATCTCTGGAGAAGTTTGGCCTTGCCGGTGCCCTGCTCGACCTGATTAAACTGATCTATAAGACACCGAAATCACAGCTGCTAATCAATGGGGAATTATCTAAACCAGTAGTTCTTGAAAGGGGAACTCGTCAAGGGTGTCCACTTTCCCCTTTATTGTTTGACATTGCGCTCGAACCACTTGCCATATATATTAGACATAAAGTAGCCCCACTGAAGATAGGGGCAGAAAGAATGATGATCTCGCTCTACGCGGATGACATTTTACTTTTTTTGTATGACACAGTTACCTGTATCCCACAACTTCTACAGATTATCAAGGTATTTAGCTCATTTACAGGCTACAAAATAAACCCCGCGAAATCTGAAATCTTATGGATAAATAAAACTAAGGCGAGTCAAAACACAATTTTCAAAGAGGTCCAGTATATTAGCTATCTAGGGATCAAAATTTCACGGAACCCTGGCGAGTGGTATCAGTTGAATTATAAAGAATTATTCGATAATATGGAATCAGAAATAGGAAAGTGGAACATGTATTATTTGTCACTATCTGCCCGTATCATACTGATAAAAACAATTTTCTTCCCAAAGATATTATTTCGCATGCAAAATTTACCATTAGTGATTAAAAAGAAAGATATTGACAAATATAATAGAGCATGTTCATTATTTATCTGGGGCAAGCAGAAGGCCCGTATATCAACTGAAAAACTGAGTTATGCAAAAAAAACATGGTGAATTCGCCTTCCCTAATATTAGGTATTACAATTATGTAACTTTGATTAAATTCGGAATAGATTGGTTAACCGAGTCAGAATATATTACCTATTATAAACTAGAAACTGAGATAGTTAAACCTTTCAATCTGAAAGCAATGCTGCATTGTCCGTACAGGAATTTACCAAGTAATGTGGTGAATTTAGTAACATTCACTAGTATAGTCTGGGCATGGCAAAAATATTGTGATACAGTGGGTCAAGAATACCAAGTATCAGCACTGCTGCCGATTGTTGGGTGTGTAGATTTTTCACCGGGGTTACATAACAGGATCTTTCGTGAATGGCAGGGCATGGGATTGGAATACTTCTCACAAATAATAACGGGGCCGGAGGGATTAATACGAACCTTCGAGAGCTTGGCGACAGAATATAATTTACCCGCTAAGCATTTTTATACATATCTCCAGATAAGACACTATATAAACACTTATATTATGAGATATGGTGCGAACTGGTGTCAGCCCGGGATTGAGCCGGGTCTAAAGCTATATCAGGCTGGAAAGCGTTCTATAGCTATATGGTATCAGAATATAATACAGAGGTTAGGAATGAGACAAATAAATTTGAATACGGAAAAATTTCTCAGATATTTTCCTTCCATACAAAGCGAAAATATAGTGGATAGTATTAAAAGGGCGGAGGAAGCCACAGAGAGAATTAGTTGGCGGGAGTCGCATGCAAAATTGATAAATAATTTTTATTTGACGCCAGAGAGAATTAGTGGTTGGGCCAGAACAACTCCAATAAGCTGTTATAAATGTAACTACGTAAAAGCAGATCTGATGCATTGCTTATGGAGCTGCCCGAAAGTACAGCAATTCTGGCGGAAAATTCAGTTCTGGCTCAACAAATATTTAATTGTTAGAATAAATTTGGAAGCAATACAGATATTTTTTTTGTATCAGACGGAAAATATAGGAGATAAAAATCTTACAAATTTGGCCATTTTGGCAGCACGCAGTCTCATATTCCAGAAATGGAAACATAGAGAGGTGCCAAATATGAAGGAGTTTATAAACAGCATGAAATTGCAAATGATAGTGGAAAGACAGGATCTAAAAAGCACAGACAAACATTACAAAAGGTATTTCAGTAAGTGGAAAAAATGTATCGAAGCCTGGCCGAGGGCGTTACAGCTGCAGTTTCTTGATCCTTTACAAAGCTCAGTTCCTTTTCTAAATCTAGTAGTAGCAGGAACTTTACCGGCACATTGGGTGAGGAGATGAGGCAACACATCCATCCTGCCATCCTGGATATAAAAAAAAGAATAGTACAAGAGGGGCTTTTTTTTTTTTTTTTTCTCTTTGTGTGTCTCCCCCCCCCCCCCCCCGGTCTTCGACACTCTCGCCCGTAGTAAATAAGTTTTTCTTAGATAAAAAGGGTAGATGTTGCGCGGACATTGACGAAAAGTAGATATAGAAGATGTTGAGAAAGTAGCCCCAATAGAGCGGATAGAAGATATGAAGGGTCTGAGAGAAGTATTGGATACCCGCAGGGTGGTAGTTATAGAAACACCAGATAAAGGTCGTCATCTCAGAGTGGTCATTAATCCCAGGTTTAAGAGTAAAAATGAACATGGACAAATGTATGTATTGGAAGACAGAGAACAAGACTGGCAATTAAGTATTGTGTACCGGGAGGGCCTTTATTAGGTCAGGAAGTGAATTGGATAGGAATATCATAGGTCTTTTTTCCCGGGGTTACCCGGGGGAAAGGATATTTGATTCAATGTATTGATGTTCCTAATGTGTTATTATTTTGTTGGCCTCCGTTTTTCAGTTTCTCTTAAATCTGTTGTCGGGTTGGTTCAAAGAATCCTTTCAGAATATTGAGTTAGTTTAAATTTGGTATAGTATTATTTTCAGAATTTAACATATGGTAATTTAAGATGACAATGAATGGAAATGCCACAATGCGGAGCTGCGTCTCCAATGATATGTATTATCAGATATAATTTTCAATAAAAACATTAAAAAAAAAAAAAAAAAAAAAAAAAAAAAAAAAAAAAACACTTGTCGGCATCACTTTTTAGCACCTTATTTTATGGGACTTATACCACTATAAATCGTTTGATCACCAGTATATATATCTAATATATATTTTTTTCTGTTTTTGGTTCCCTTTTATACATATTTTTTATGAATTGATTTTTATTAACCAATACTGTATTGTGCATTTATTACATTGGTAGTATATACATATATACATTTTCTAGTTAATCTACACCTATTTAATTGGTAACACTTTTCAGCGGATTTGATTCACATCACATTGAAAAAATTTTCACAACTTACACGAACATTTTATTTATATTTACACATTCCCTATATTATCATCATTTTATTATTTGTTTAAACCACTACTATCACAAACACATTAGGCGCATGCTATTACCTATTTTGTCTATTGCGTCAAATGTTAGACTTTATTACGTCATTTTTAGCGCAAACTTTTTTGGCGCGGGAAATTATGTTTTTGACGCAACTTCGTGATTTCCGGAGTCATACGCGACGTCGAGACCTTTCACACGGCAGCGTCATTAGTGACGCAAGTGTGTCATTTCCGGTCATTTTTTTGCGCCAAAAAAGTTTATGTTACATTGTGCATCATACTTGGCACCAATTTTTCTTCATTATTTCAATACCCCATTGTTGTTTGCCTCCTGCTTTCTTTTCTATCAAGAGGCCTATGCTTTTGCATTTTTTCCCATTCCTGAAACTGTCATTTAAGGAAATAGATAATTTTGCTTTATATGTTGTTTTTTCTCTTACATTTAGCAAGATGTCCCAATCTGATCCTGTCTCAGAAGTTTCTGCTGGAACATTGCTGCCTGACATCGGTTCTACCAAAGCTAAGTGCATTTGTTGTAAAATTGATGACATTATTTCACCTAATGTCATTTGTAATAGTTGTCATGATAAACTTTTACATGCAGATAGTGTTTCTATCAGTAATAGTACATTGCCAGTTGCAGTTCCTTCAACTTCTAATGTGCATGATATACCTGTAAATTTTAAAGAATTTGTTTCTGATTCTATTATGAAGGCTTTGTCTGCATTTCCACCTTCTAATAAAACGTAAAAGGTCTTCTCATTTAGCTGATGAAATTTCAAATGACCAACAACATAATAATTCATCCTCTTCTGATGAGGATCTATCTGAAACAGAAGATCCTTCCTCAGATATTGACACTGACAAATCTACTTATTTATTTAAAATAGAGTATATGCGTTCTTTATTAAAAGAAGTGTTAATTACTTTGGATATTGAAGTAACCAGTCCTATTGACGTTCAGTCTAATAAACGTTTAAATACTGTTTTTAAACCTCCTGTGGTTTCCCCAGGTGTTTTTCCCATTCCTGAGGCTATTTCTGATATGATTTCTAGGGAATGGAATAAGCCAGGTACTTCCTTTATTCCTTCTTCAAGGTTTAAGAGATTGTATCCTTTACCAGCAAAATCTATAGAGTTTTGGGAAAAGGTCCCCAAAGTTGATGGGGCTATTTCTACTCTTGCTAAACGTACCACTATTCCTATGGAAGATAGCACTTCCTTTAGGGATCCTTTAGATAGGAAACTTGAATCTTATCTAAGGAAGGCCTATTTATATTCAGGTCATCTTCTCAGACCTGCTATTTCTTTGGGTGATGTTGCGGCTGCATCAACTTTCTGGTTGGAAACTTTAGCACAACATGAATTGGATTTTGACATATCTAGCATTGTTCGCTTACTGCAACATGCTAATCATTTTATTTGTGATGCAATTTTTGATATAATCAAAATTGATGTTAGATCCATGTCTTTAGCTGTATTAGCTAGAAGAGCTTTATGGCTTAAATCTTGGAATGCTGATAGGACATCTAAATCTAGATTACTATCTCTTTCTTTCCAAGGTAATAATTTATTTGGTTCTCAGTTGGATTCTATTATTTCAACTATCACTGGAGGAAAAGGAGTTTTTGTGCCTCAGGATAAAAAACCTAAGGGTAAATCTAAGGCTTCTCACCGTTTTCGTTCCTTTCGTCAGAATAAGGAACAAAAACTCAATCCTCCTCCCAAGGAATCTGCTTCCAGTTGGAAGCCTTCCTCAAATTGGAATAAATCCAAGCCATTTAGGAAACCAAAGTCTGCCCCTAAGTCCGCATGAAGGTGCGGCCCTCATTCCAGCTCAGCTGGTAGGGGGCAGATTAAGGTTTTTCAAGGATTGTTGGATAAAATCTGTCCAAAATCATTGGATTCAGAGCATTGTCTCTCAAGGGTATCGAATAGGATTCAAAGTAAGACCTCCTGTGAGAAGATTTTTTCTCTCACGCATCCCTGTAAATCCAGTAAAACCTCAGGCTTTTCTGAAGTGTGTTTCAGACATGGAGTCTTCAGGGGTAATCATGCCAGTTCCTCTTCAGGAACAAGGTTTGGGGTTTTATTCAAACCTATTCATTGTACCAAAGAAAGAAAATTTGTTCAGACCAGTTCTGGATCTGAAAATTTTGAATCGTTATGTAAGAGTACCAACTTTCAAGATGGTGACTATAAGGACTATTCTGCCTTTTGTTCAGCAAGGACATTATATGTCCACAATAGACTTGCAGGATGCATACCTTCATATTCCGATTCATCCAGAACACTTTCGGTTTCTGAGATTCTCTTTTCTAGACAAGCACTACCAATTTGTTGCTCTTCCTTTTGGCCTAGCAACAGCTCCAAGAATCTTTTCAAAGGTTCTGGGTGCCCTACTATCTGTAATCAGAGAACAGGGTATTGCGGTGTTTCCTTATTTGGACGATATCTTGGTACTAGCTCAGTCTTTACATACTGCAGAATCTCACACAAATCAACTAGTGTTGTTTCTTCGGAAACATGGTTGGAGGATCAATTTACCAAAAAGTTTCTTGATTCCTCAGACAAGGGTCTCCTTTTTAGGCTTCCAGATAGATTCAGTGTCCATGACTCTGTCTCTAACAGACAAGAGACGTTTAAAGTTGGTTGCAGCCTGCCGGCACCTTCAGTCTCAGTCATTCCCTTCATTGGCTATGTGCATGGAAGTTTTAGGTCTCATGACTGCAGCATCGGACACGATCCCCTTTGCTCATTTTCACATGAGACCTCTACAGCTTTGTATGCTGAATCAATGGTGCAGGGATAATACAAAGATATCACAATAAATATCCTTGAATCCCAATGTACGACACTCTCTGACATGGTGGATAGATCACCATTGTTTGGTTCAAGGGGCTTCTTTTGTTCGGCCAACCTGGACTGTGATCACAACAGATGCGAGTCTTTCAGGTTGGGGAGCTGTTTGGGGATCTCTGACAGCACAAGGGGTTTGGAAATCTCAAGAGGCGAGATTACCAATAAATATTTTAGAACTCCATGCAATTCTCAGGGCTCTTCAGTTCTGGCCTCTACTAAAGAGAGAACCGTTCATTTGTTTTCAGACAGACAATATCACAACTGTGGCTTATGTCAATCATCAGGGTGGGACTCACAGTCTCCAAGCTATGAAAGAAGTATCTCGGATACTTGCCTGGGCGGAATCCAGCTCCTGTCTAATATCTGTGGTGCATATCCCAGGCGTAGACAATTGGGAGGCAGATTATCTCAGCCACCAGACTTTACATCCAGGGGAGTGGTCTCTCCATCCAGATGTGTTTTCTCAGATTGTTCAGATGTGGGGCTTCCAGAGATAGATCTCATGGCCTCTCATCTAAACAAGAAACTTCCCAGATACCTGTCCAGGTCCAGGGATGTTCAGGCGGAAGCAGTGGATGTGCTGACACTTCCTTGGTGTTATCAACCTGCTTACATCTTTCCGCCTCTAGTTCTCCTTCCAAGAGTGATCTCCAAAATCATCATGGAACAGTCTTTTGTGTTGCTGGTGGCTTCAGCATGGCCACACAGGTTTTGGTATGCGGATCTGGTTCGGATGTCCAGTTGCACGCCTTGGCCACTTTCGTTACGGTCAGACCTACTATCTCAAGGTCCGTTTTTCCATCAGGATCTCAAATCATTAAATTTGAAGGTGTGGAAATTGAATGCTTAGTTCTAAGTCATAGAGGTTTCTCTGACTCAGTGATTAATACTATGTTACAAGCTCGTAAATCTGTTTCTAGAAAGATTTATTATAGAGTTTGGAAGACTTACATTTCATGGTGTTCTTCTCATAAATTCTCCTGGCATTCTTTTAGAATTCCTAGAATTTTACCGTTTCTTCAGGATGGTTTGGAAAAAGGGTTTGTCTGCAAGTTCCTTGAAAGGACAAATCTCCGCTCTTTCTGTTTTATTTCACAGAAAGATTGCTATTCTTCCTGATATTCACTGTTTTGTACAGGCTTTAGTTCGTATTAAGCCTGTCATTAAATCAATTTCTCCTCCTTGGAGTCTTAATTTGGTTCTGAAGGCTTTACAGGCTTCTCCATTTGAGCCTATGCATTCTTTGGACATTAAACTACTTTCCTGGAAAGTGTTGTTCCTTTTGGCTATTTCTTCTGCTAGAAGAGTTTCTGAGCTATCTGCTCTTTCTTGTGAGTCTCCTTTTCTGATTTTTCATCAGGATAAGGCAGTTTTGCGGACTTCTTTTCAATTTTTACCTAAGGTTGTGAATTCTAACAACATTAATAGAGAAATTGTTCCTTCCTTGTGTCCTAATCCTAAGAATTCTTTGGAGAGATCCTTACATTCTTTGGATGTGGTAAGAGCTTTGAAATATTATGTGGAAGCTACTAAAAAATTCAGGAAGACTTCCAGTTTATTTGTTTTATTTTCTGGTCCTAGGAAAGGTCAGAAAGCTTCTGCTATTTCCTTGGCTTCTTGGTTGAAACTTTTGATTCATCAAGCTTATTTGGAATCGGGTCAAACCCCGCCTCAATTACAGCTCATTCTACTAGATCAGTCTCCACTTCATGGGCTTTTAAGAATGAAGCTTCAGTTGATCAGATTTGCAAAGCAGCGACTTAGTCCTCTTTGCATAAATTTACTAAATTCTACCATTTTGATGTATTTGCTTCTTCGGAAGTAGTTTTTGGTAGAAAAGTTCTTCAGGCAGCTGTTTCAGTTTGATTCTTCTGCTTTTGATTTAAGTTTTTTCTTTCAAAGTGAAAATAACTTATTTTTTGGGTTGTGGATTATTTTTGTGGATTATTATTATTTTTTCAGCGGAATATGGCTGTTTTTATTTTATTCCCTCCCTCTCTAGTGACTCTTGAGTGGAAGACTCCACATCTTGGGTATTAATATCCCATATGTCACTAGCTCATGGACTCTTGCCAATTACATGAAAGAAAACATAATTTATGTAAGAATTTACCTGATAAATTAATTTCTTTCATATTGGCAAGAGTCCATGAGGCCCACCCTTTTTATGGTGGTTATGATTTTTTTGTATAAAGCACAATTATTTCTAAATTTCCTTTGTTGATCCTTTCTACTCCTTTCTTTATCACCCCACAGCTTGGCTATTCGTTAAACTGAATTGTGGGTGTGGTGAGGGGTGTATTTATAGTCATTTTGAGGTTTGGGAAACTTTGCCCCTCCTGGTAGGATTGTATATCCCATATGTCACTAGCTCATGGACTCTTGCCAATATGAAAGAAATGAATTTATCAGGTAAGTTCTTACATAAATTATGTTTTTCTACTACCTAAAGCACAAATTAATTGTATAATTTAATAATAAAATTTTAGCCAGGTGGTCAGTAAAATCAGCCGGGTGGTGCACCCGCTAAAAAAGTCTTGGGGAGAACAGGTACTGCTTCGTAGTGCATAACTACATTTTCAATAAAGGATACCAAGAGAATAAAGCAAATTTGATCATTGGACTAAATTGGAAAGTTATTTAAAATGTTATGCTTTTTCTCAATCATTAAAGAAAAATGTTGGATTTTATCTCACTTAAGTTTAGAATTTGAATGTCTTATATTTGCTTTCAGGAAGATATAGATTTGTTTTTATCATAGATGGAGCTCTCGTCAATAGAATATAAAAATAAACTGTTTATTTTATATTCTACATTTATTTTGTAATCATGTACAGGTGGCCCTCGTTTTACAACGGATCAATTTACACCATTTCAGAATAACAGCCTTTTTTTCCAGTTATGTGACTGCTATTGAGAAGCATTGAGAAGCAGTGCATTTATTAAAATATCCAGTAGGTGGAGCTGTCCGCTTGTGTTGCAGCAAAGCCAAGCAAGCTGAAATTAATCAGTTTAACCAGACCTGAGCTATCGAGCAGATTTCAAAGGAACAAGATCTTCCTGTATATAAATCAGTCCAGATTGGAATGCATAGAAAGAACGGTTTGCAGAAAAATACAAGTGAAGTCTGTGTTGTTTGATTATTTTATTAGGTTTAGAATGCTGTTTAGCAAATGTTTTTGTTCATTTAATTTAGTTTAATTATATATTCTGTGTTGTGTGATTATTTTATTAGGTTTATAATGCTGTTTAGCAGTTAAAGTCTTCATTTTAAAGCTTTAAAAATAATGTATTAGGTGTTACTTATGACAATTTTGAGAGGGGCCTGGAACCTATCTCCCTCACTTCCCATTGACTTACATTATAAACTGGGTTTCAATTTACAACGGTTTCAATTTACAACCATTCCTTCTGGAACCTAACCCCGGCGTAAACTGAGGGCTACCTGTATTTGCATTAAGAAATCTTGACTGTCTTAGTATGATATTGAAGATTTTTTATTAGCTATTCGGTAGCGATGGGCGAATGTTTCGCAACATTTGAAAAATGAAATGGATTTTAACACATTTGTTTATTCAAATCGAATTTTGAATGTTTACATAACATTCTAACATTTGATTTTCGAATGGTCGATTTTGAATTTTACGATTACATTCGAAAATTTACTTTTCGAAAAATTAGAATTGATATATTTGTAATTGGATTTCTATAATGCTTTATTTAAATGTAATATTCGAATTATGCAATATTCTAATTCGAAAAATTCGAATTTATATGTTTGTAATAGTATTTCTAATGCTTTCTTTAAATGTAATACAGGTGGCCCTCGTTTTACAACGGTTCAATTTACACCGTTTCAGAATAACAACCTTTTTTTCCAGTCATGTGACTGCTATTGAAAAGCATTGAGAAGCAGTGCATTTATTAAAATAGCCAGTAGGTGGAGCTGTCCGCTTGTGTTGCAGCAATGCCAAGCAAGCTGATATTAATCAGTTTAACCAGACCTGAGCAATCAAGCAGATTTTAAAGGAACAAGATCTTCCTGTCTATAAATCAGTCCAGATTGGAATGCATAGAAAGAACTGTTTGTAGAAAAATGCAAGTGAAGTCTGTGTTGTGTGATTATTTTATTAGTTTTATAATGCTGTTTAGCAAATGTTTTTGTTAATTTAACTTAGTTTAATTATATATTCTGTGTTGTGTGATTATTTTATTAGGTTTATAATGCTCTTTAGCACTTAAAGTCTTCATTTCAAAGATTTAAAAATAATGTATTAGGTGTTACTTATGACAATTTTGAGAAGGGCCTAGAACCTAACTCCCTCACTTCCCATTGACTTACATTATAAACTGGGTTTCAATTTACAACGGTTTCGATTTACAACCATTCCTTCTGGAACTTAACCCCGGCTTAAAGTGAGGGCTACCTGTATTCGAATTATGCAATATTCGATCGAAATAGAAACATTTGAATTGATATATTGGTATCAATTATGTATCAATTTACAAGATTCCCTACCACTTGAACTATTGAACTTCTGAATAGTATTTGTTAAATAGAATGTTAAATTCGAAATTTTGAATGTGGACATTCGATCTAATTATAAACATTTGAATTTGAAAGTGACATTAGAAAACTGTAAATAGCATTCGATTATAGAATTTTTAAGAATATTCGTTCGTATCAACATTCGGATTTGCAATTCAAATTTCGGTAATAACATTCGTTCTAACATTCGAATTCGGAAATTGACACATTCGCCCATCCCTACTATTCAGTTAGTCAAGCATAATTAAGCACATTTCCTAAAAATAATATACATATACAGGTATAGTAACAAACCTTTAGGCTCCTTGAGGGATACATAAAATGCATAATTCATTAAATCTAAACACGTTTTTTTTTCTTGTAAATTCAGTTGAAAGTTAATTTAAACTAGGACATGGATTTTATGAACAATATAACTTTCAAATGATGTTGGAATTAACAGTTTTAAGGATCTTTAATTCTAAATGGCAATTTAAAGAAGATAATGGTAATATAAAATAATAATATAATTCATGACTAATTGAAGTACCTAATGGTGCATTCCCACACAGTATTATGGTTAATTACTGGGAGTGATACAGTAGGATTTTATATTTAGACTTAAAGGGACAGTCTAGTCAAAATTAAACTTTCAAGATTCAGATAGGGCATGCAATGTTAAAGAAATTTCTAATCTACTTTAATCATCACATTAACATTAATCTATTATTATTTGTTGAAAGTTAAACCTGGTAGGCTCAAACTGATTTCTAAATGGGTTAAAACTGCCTCTTATCTCAGTGGATTTTGACAGTTTTTTCAAAGTTAGAGTGTGTGTCAGATAACATTTTGCATACTCCCATAGAGTTATTTATGAGTCAGCACTGATTGGTTAAAATGCAAGCCGGTCAAAAGCACAGAGATAAGGGGCAGTCTGCAGAGGCTTTGAGACAAGGTAATCACAGAGTTAAAAAGTGTATTAATATAACCGTGTTGGTTATGCAAAACTGGGGAATGGGTAATAAAGGGATTATCTATCTTTTTAAACAAACATTTTCAAGTAGACTGTCCTTTTAAATAAGAAGACTAACATTTCTGATAAACTTTCACAATCATTCTTTTAAACCCCTTAAAATGCTGATGATAGACCCTTTCTCATATTTAAAGAAAGACTTCTGTTCAGCAAGATCATAGTATTTATGCTAACATCTAATGTTTAAAGGTAGACCACTTTGAGCAATTGCAGGGCCCTGGGCAAGAGAAATTTGTGGTGCACCTAAGCTCAGCGCCCTTATTCCTCTCCCCTGTATGCCCTGATCCCTGTATGGTCCACATGTATCGCAATATTCCCAATATAGAGGATAACACTTTATATTAAACTTCCTGATACTATAAACACTTCTTCAAAATGTATATATGGAATGTAAATTGAACCTTCCTATAACCTCACCCCTGACATTGCGGGGCCCGCTCAAAACATGGGGTCCTGGGCGGATGTCTCTCTTGTCCTAAACAAAGGGAGGAATCTGTTGCAAAATTGGTTGTAGCTGGATCTCAGAATCAGATTTTGGAATAAACATAAACAGATAAATTTAATTCTCCATAACTATTAGTTGTATTTCAGGGGTTCCGGAATTTGATGAGTCAGTTTCTAATATTGTTGGAAAGTTTGTCAAATTATTCTCTTTGAATATGAAAATCAATGTGCTAATCCTTTTTTTTCAAAGGGGCAACCTAAGGCCTAGATTTGGAGTTCGGCGGTAAAAGGGCTGTTAACGCTCCGCGGGCTTTTTTCTGGCCGCACCATAAATTTAACTCTGGTATCGAGAGTTTAAACAAATGCTGCGTTAGGCTCCAAAAAAGGAGCGTAGAGCATTTTTACCGCAAAAGCAACTCTCGATACCAGAGTTGCTTATGGACGCGGCCGGCCTCAAAAACGTGCTCGTGCACGATTCTCCCATAGGAAACAATGGGGCTGTTTGAGCTGAAAAAAAACCTAACACCTGCAAAAAAGCAGCGTTCAGCTCCTAACGCAGCCCCATTGATTCCTATGGGGAAACACTTCCTACGTCTGCACCTAACACCCTAACATGTACCCCGAGTCTAAACACCCCTAATCTTACACTTATTAACCCCTAATCTGCCGCCCCCGCTATCGCTGACCCCTGCATATTTTTTTTAACCCCTAATCTGCCGCTCCGTAAAACGCCGCCACCTACGTTATCCCTATGTACCCCTAATCTGCTGCCCCTAACATCGCCGACCCCTATGTTATATTTATTAACCCCTAATCTGCCCCCCACAACGTCGCCTCCACCTGCCTACACTTATTAACCCCTAATCTGCCGAGCGGACCTGAGCGCTACTATAATAAAGTTATTAACCCCTAATCCGCCTCACTAACCCTATCATAAATAGTATTAACCCCTAATCTGCCCTCCCTAACATCGCCGACACCTACCTTCAATTATTAACCCCTAAACTTCCGATCGGAGCTCACCGCTATTCTAATAAATGGATTAACCCCTAAAGCTAAGTCTAACCCTAACACTAACACCCCCCTAAGTTAAATATAATTTTTATCTAACGAAATTAATTAACTCTTATTAAATAACTTATTCCTATTTAAAGCTAAATACTTACCTGTAAAATAAACCCTAATATAGCTACAATATAAATTATAATTATATTATAGCTATTTTAGGATTAATATTTATTTTACAGGCAACTTTGTAATTATTTTAACCAGGTACAATAGCTATTAAATAGTTAAGAACTATTTAATAGTTACCTAGTTAAAATAATAACAAATTTACCTGTAAAATAAATCCTAACCTAAGTTATAATTAAACCTAACACTACCCTATCAATAAAATAATTAAATAAACTACCTACAATTACCTACAATTAACCTAACACTACACTATCAATACATTAATTAAACACAATTGCTACAAATAAATACAATTAAATAAACTAGCTAAAGTACAAAAAATAAAAAAGAACTAAGTTACAGAAAATAAAAAAATATTTACAAACATAAGAAAAATATTACAACAATTTTAAACTAATTACACCTACTCTAAGCCCCCTAATAAAATAACAAAGCCCCCCAAAATAAAAAATTCCCTACCCTATTCTAAATTAAAAAAGTTACAAGCTCTTTTACCTTACCAGCCCTGAACAGGGCCCTTTGCGGGGCATGCCCCAAGAATTTCAGCTCTTTTGCCTGTAAAAGAATAAATACAATACCCCCCCCCCCCAACATTACAACCCACCACCCACATACCCCTAATCTAACCCAAACCCCCCTTAAATAAACCTAACACTAAGCCCCTGAAGATCTTCCTACCTTGTCTTCACTATCCAGGTATCACCGATCCGTCCTGGCTCCAAGATCTTCATCCAACCCAAGCGGGGGTTGGCGATCCATAATCCGGTCCAGAAGAGGCTCCAAAGTCTTCCTCCTATCCGGCAAGAAGAGGACATCCGGACCGGCAAACATCTTCTCCAAGCGGCATCTTCGATCTTCTTCCATCCGGTGCGGAGCGGGTCCATCTTGAAGCAGGCGACGCGGATCCATCCTCTTCTTCCGATGTCTCCCGACTAATGACGGTTCCTTTAAGGGACGTCATCCAAGATGGCGTCCCTCGAATTCCGATTGGCTGATAGGATTCTATCAGCCAATCGGAATTAAGGTAGGAATTTTCTGATTGGCTGATGGAATCAGCCAATCAGAATCAAGTTCAATCCGATTGGCTGATCCAATCAGCCAATCAGATTGAGCTCGCATTCTATTGGCTGTTCCGATCAGCCAATAGAATGCGAGCTCAATCTGATTGGCTGATGGGATCGGCCAATCGGATTGAACTTGATTCTGATTGGCTGATTCCATCAGCCAATCAGAAAATTCCTACCTTAATTCCGATTGGCTGATAGAATCCTATCAGCCAATCGGAATTCGAGGGACGCCATCTTGGATGACGTCCCTTAAAGGAACCGTCATTAGTCGGGAGACATCGGAAGAAGAGGATGGATCCGCGTCGCCTGCTTCAAGATGGACCCGCTCCGCACCGGATGGAAGAAGATCGAAGATGCCGCTTGGAGAAGATGTTTGCCGGTCCGGATGTCCTCTTCTTGCCTGATAGGAGGAAGACTTTGGAGCCTCTTCTGGACCGGATTATGGATCGCCAACCCCCGCTTGGGTTGGATGAAGATCTTGGAGCCAGGACGGATCGGTGATACCTGGATGGTGAAGACAAGGTAGGAAGATCTTCAGGGGCTTAGTGTTAGGTTTATTTAAGGGGGGTTTGGGTTAGATTAGGGGTATGTGGGTGGTGGGTTGTAATGTTGGGGGGGGGGGTATTGTATTTATTCTTTTACAGGCAAAAGAGCTGAAATTCTTGGGGCATGCCCCGCAAAGGGCCCTGTTCAGGGCTGGTAAGGTAAAAGAGCTTGTAACTTTTTTAATTTAGAATAGGGTAGGGAATTTTTTATTTTGGGGGGCTTTGTTATTTTATTAGGGGGCTTAGAGTAGGTGTAATTAGTTTAAAATTGTTGTAATATTTTTCTTATGTTTGTAAATATTTTTTTATTTTCTGTAACTTAGTTCTTTTTTATTTTTTGTACTTTAGCTAGTTTATTTAATTGTATTTATTTGTAGCAATTGTGTTTAATTTATTTATTGATAGTGTAGTGTTAGGTTAATTGTAGGTAATTGTAGGTAGTTTATTTAATTATTTTATTGATAGGGTAGTGTTAGGTTTAATTATAACTTAGGTTAGGATTTATTTTACAGGTAAATTTGTTATTATTTTAACTAGGTAACTATTAAATAGTTCTTAACTATTTAATAGCTATTGTACCTGGTTAAAATAATTACAAAGTTGCCTGTAAAATAAATATTAATCCTAAAATAGCTATAATATAATTATAATTTATATTGTAGCTATATTAGGATTTATTTTACAGGTAAGTATTTAGCTTTAAATAGGAATAAGTTATTTAATAAGAGTTAATTTATTTCGTTAGATAAAAATTATATTTAAGTTAGGGGGGTGTTAGTGTTAGGGTTAGACTTAGCTTTAGGGGTTAATCCATTTATTAGAATAGCGGTGAGCTCCGGTCGGCAGATTAGGGGTTAATAATTGAAGTTAGGTGTCGGCGATGTTAGGGAGGGCAGATTAGGGGTTAATACTATTTATGATAGGGTTAGTGAGGCGGATTAGGGGTTAATAACTTTATTATAGTAGCGCTCAGGTCCGCTCGGCAGATTAGGGGTTAATAAGTGTAGGCAGGTGTCGGCGACGTTGAGGGGGGCAGATTAGGGGTTAATAAATATAATATAGGGGTCGGCGGTGTTAGGGGCAGCAGATTAGGGGTACATAGGGATAACGTAGGTGGCGGCGATTTGCGGTCGGAAGATTAGGGGTTAATTATTGTAAGTAGCTGGCGGCGACGTTGTGGGGGGCAGGTTAGGGGTTAATAAATATAATACAGGGGTCGGCGGGGTTAGGGGCAGCAGATTAGGGGTACATAAGTATAACGTAGGTGGCGGTCGGCAGATTAGGGGTTAAAAATTTTAATCGAGTGGCGGCGGTGTGGGGGGAGCTCGGTTTAGGGGTACATAGGTAGTTTATGGGTGTTAGTGTACTTTAGGGTACAGTAGTTAAGAGCTTTATAAACCGGCGTTAGCCAGAAAGCTCTTAACTCCTGCTATTTTCAGGCGGCTGGAATCTTGTCGTTAGAGCTCTAACGCTCACTGCAGAAACGACTCTAAATACCGGCGTTAGAAAGATCCCATTGAAAAGATAGGCTACGCAAATGGCGTAGGGGGATCTGCGGTATGGAAAAGTCGCGGCTGTAAAGTGAGCGTTAGACCCTTTAATCACTGACTCCAAATACCAGCGGGCGCCCAAAACCAGCGTTAGGAGCCTCTAACGCTGGTTTTGACGGCTACCGCCGAACTCCAAATCTAGGCCTAAATTTGCAGTGATAACTCTGGATATTTTCTGATTGAAGTATCAGATGACAGTGATCACGTTCAGATACACACAAGTCTTTAATTCTAACTGTGGCCTATTTTCATGTTTTTGTTTTTTTCGTCAATAATGCTTAGAATATTTTTATTTACTTCTGTCATTATAGTATTTTACATTTTAAACCATAAAGTATTATTATTATCAGGTATTTGTAGAGTGCCAACAATTTCGGCAGTGCTGAAAGTAAGATTGCTACTCTAGTGCAATGATTATACTTTGTTTTATCTTTTTTTTGAGAGAGTAACTCTCTCACTTCTAAACACAAATTCTATCCATAATCTGCTCAGTGATTCAAGAAATTAGACCTTATTTCAAGGATAGGCATGAAGCTGTACTATAAATTAGAATAAACCAGACCCTGCTTAGCAACTGCAATTATTCTTAAATAACCAATTTACATCCAACATTTGCCTTATTTGGAGGAGCAAATCTGGGCTTCAGTCAACATAGAACAAGACTAGTCATGGGCATACACTTTTTGGAGCATATTTATCAAGCTAAAGACCGCTGCTCCATAACCTGTTTGCCTGCTCTGAGAAGGCGGACAGCAATCAGCCCGATCAAATACAATCGGGTTGATTGGCACCCCCTGCTAGCGGCCAATCTGTAGGGGGCTGCATTGCCCCAGAAGTTCACTAGAACTGCTGGTGCAATGATAAATGCTTACAGCGTATGCTGTCGGCATTTATCGATGTGCAGTGGACATGATCCACAATATCAGATCATCAAACAGTAACAAAAAAAACAGCAAACCTCCAAAGCGCTAAAATTCACAAAGTTATTTATTGGAGAAAGTAAAATACAGCTAAAAGCCAGTAATCCTAGCAACCTAGTACCTGTGTCAGATAAATCCAATTATGGACATATATGTAGCAGAGTTAGCCTTAATAAGTCAGCAAGGGTAATTTCAAGTTCTGAGAATTCGACGTTTCTCCATTTTCAGAACTAAATTACATAAAAAGGTGGCAAAATTATGACATATTGAAAAAATGCTTTTTATATAAACATTTTATATAAAAATCTATCAAATGACAGGCATGAGAGTGCTGTAAGGACTATTTATCTTATCTTCTTATCAAGGGCTAGATTATGAGTGGAGCGATAACAGTTACTCGCTAGCAAAAAGAGGTTTATCATAGGTGTTAGCATGTAGGGTTTTTCATTTGTATTACAAGTTTAAAGTAAACGCTGCTTCTTGAGCGCAACTGAAGTTAACGTTCGTCAGGATAGCGCAACCTCAGAGCTCGGTTAACTGTATCACAAACAAAAGTGTCAAAAAACATATAAGTACATTACAAAGTACAGTTACACTTATTATAACACCATCTGTCTTATGGTATTAGGAATTTTTGAGTTTAGGGATTTTGATCGGTTGGGTTAGCGCACTTGAGAATATGCGATCAGGTTTGAGATCGGGTAGGGTGTTCGGTTTTTTCACTCCATTGACTTTTATGAAGGAATAGGATATTGCGCAAGCTGAAACAGTTTATTTTCAACTTGTAATATGAGCGCAACCTGACGCCGCAAAAAGCTTACTTCTAGCGCAGTTAACGCTCAAGCGGGAACGTTAAATAATGCTCCACTTGTAATCTGGCCCCTAATGTATAAGTTAGGACATAGTTATATATATATATATATACACACACACATATATATAGGCTGCAGAGAGAATCATTTGGAGACTGGCACACCGCAGACCACCGCAAAGATATTTCCACACTTGTGTATTGTTTTATCTTTATTTGCTTCAAGTTACCTCCTATCATTGAGGTCTTTAAATGTGAGTACAAACGTTTGCCACATGCTTTATATTGTAATAAACTGGTGTTAAACAATATTGCACTAGTTGTCGCATTACTTCTGTTTTCCACATATCACCGGCCCTGTATGAGCCATTCTGAACATCGATGTGAGACAAGTAACGCTGACCGGACACAGATTGAGGGCTATACCGTGGTTAAACACCTGAATCTTACCTCATATCGATTGAGGGTTTGTCCTGTGAGTATACACCCTAAGGGGGTCATTTGAAGTCACTTTTACCGGTTGAGGGGCACTGAAAAGGATAACATTTCATCACATCTTTCCAACACATATTGGGATATTCTTCTATGTGGAGATCTGACTTTTATAAAAGACTACTGTTCTGTTCTCCTTATCGAATTTATACCTGTGTTTTTATTCACCTTGGATTTTTTCTGTAAAGAGTGTTTTTAGTTTGTATGATACAAGTCCACTTATATATACTTTTATGTGAACTCTCTACTAGTAGCCTTCTGAAGTGAGTTTCTTTTATACTGTTTGTATTTTATGTGTGCAATTTTATTATTGTAGCAACAGTATAACGATTATTATTGAATTTTTTGTATTTTATATGAAATCACATGTTTATATTATTGTGTGTTTTTAATTGGCCCTCTGTGTATTAGCACTTTAAACACTCCTCCCATTTTCTTCCTTTACCTCTTTTTATTGAAATATTTGGAAAAGATATTTCACCTTTTGGGGGACAGTGTTTTTTAGCTGCTTTTATTTAGAGGATCACTTTTTATTATTACTTTCCATTCTTTATTATTTATTATTTATTATTTGTCATTTGGTACTGTCTATTAATCTTTAATATTTTTATATATAAGTGATATTATTATTATAATCAGCTTATATAGTATTTATCTTACATATACTAATTTTCATCGGTTCAGCTTACTCATTCTCATCTGTGCGCTTCATCAGATCCAGAGCTTATACCTCCACCTAGTGGTGGTATATTCTATCTCTCTTTTTATATATATATATATATATATATATATATATATATATATATATATATATACATACATACATACACATACGAGTTAGGACTTGTATTATGATTACTACTACCATTGAGTTCTACCTGTAGGGGAAACGTTTCTCTTCCAAGCCCATTTATTCAATAGTTTAACTGCTTTTAATCTCTCAGCATTGAGCTGTATTTAAAGGGGCACTGACAAACAATTATATTTGGTAATCATGTTAGTCAACTCATACTGTGAGTGGGTGGGTTCTTTGTCATAACTGGGTTATGTCATTTTTTAGTTATATTTTTTTTTAAATAGGCATGCTTACAAAAAATTTGGAAATATGTTTAACTAATCAGAATAGGTTTGCTGAGTTTTAAAACCCAGTTGATTTTTGTAAAATTGGAAAGAACCCCCAAGAAGAAGCAGATAACAGCAAGGATCAAGGATAAAGTAACTTTTTGCTGTGGTCCAGAAAAGGCTAAATAATAAAAATTCTTCAAGCAAATTTCTGTTAATGAAAAATATAAGGTTTAATCAGTTATTTTGTTACTTTTTTTTTTTTTAAATGTGAGAGTTTTTAGGGGAGGTTCTAGATGTTAGTTTGGTATTTGTAGTGGGTGCGGATTTCAGAGATAGAGTTAATTATGGAGTATGAGTAGTAGTAGTCAGATTTAGTGGGGAGTTATTTGCATTTGGGGAGGGGATCATGTAGATGAATGTTTACCTGAGGGTAGACCATGAAGGAGTTTTTTGGGTGTCAGGGGGATATTGCAATCAGTGGCGTCACTACAGGGGGGCAAGGGGGGTAATTGCCCCCCCCCCCCTTGAAAATCCTTAGGCCTAGATTTAGAGTTCGGCGGTAGCCGTCAAAACCAGCGTTAGAGGCTCCTAACGCTGGTTTTGGCCGCCCGCTGGTATTTGGAGTCAGTGATTAAAGGGTCTAACGCTCACTTTACAGCCGCGACTTTTCCATACCGCAGATCCCCCTACGCCATTTGCGTAGCCTATCTTTTCAATGGGATCTTTCTAACGCTGGTATTTAGAGTCGTTTCTGCAGTGAGCGTTAGAGCTCTAACGACAAGATTCCAGCCGCCTGAAAAAAGCAGGAGTTAAGAGCTTTCTGGCTAACGCCGGTTTATAAAGCTCTTAACTACTGTACCCTAAAGTACACTAACACCCATAAACTACCTATGTACCCCTAAACCGAGCTCCCCCCACATCGCCGCCACTCGATTAAAATTTTTAACCCCTAATCTGCCGACCGCCACCTACGTTATACTTATGTACCCCTAATCTGCTGCCCCTAACCCCGCCGACCCCTATATTATATTTATTAACCCCTAACTTGCCCCACACAACGTCGCCGCAAGCTACTTAAAATAATTAACCCCTAATCTTCCGACCGCAAATCGCCGCCACCTACGTTATCCCTATGTACCCCTAATCTTCTGCCCCTAACATCGCCGACCCCTATGTTATATTTATTAACCCCTAATCTGCCCCCCACAACGTCGCCGACACCTGCCTACACTTATTAACCCCTAATCTGCCGAGCGGACCTGAGCGCTACTATAATAAAGTTATTAACCCCTAATCCGCCTCACTAACCCTATCATAAATAGTATTAACCCCTAATCTGCCCTCCCTAACATCGCCGACACCTACCTTCAATTATTAACCCCTAATCTGCCGACCGGAGCTCACCGCTATTCTAATAAATGTATTAACCCCTAAAGCTAAGTCTAACCCTAACACTAACACCCCCCTAAGTTAAATATAATTTTTATCTAACGAAATAAATTAACTCTTATTAAATAAATGATTCCTATTTAAAGCTAAATACTTACCTGTAAAATAAATCCTAATATAGCTACAATATAAATTACATTTATATTATAGCTATTTTAGGATTAATATTTATTTTACAGGTAACTTTGTATTTATTTTAACCAGGTACAATAGCTATTAAATAGTTAAGAACTATTTAATAGTTACCTAGTTAAAATAATTACAAATTTACCTGTAAAATAAATCCTAACCTAAGATATAATTAAACCTAACACTACCCTATCAATAAAATAATTAAATAAACTACCTACAATTACCTACAATTAACCTAACACTACACTATCAATAAATTAATTAAACACAATTGCTAAAAATAAATACAATTAAATAAACTATCTAAAGTACAAAAAATAAAAAAGAACTAAGTTACAGAAAAAAAAAAAATATTTACAAACATAAGAAAAATATTACAACAATTTTAAACTAATTACACCTACTCTAAGCCCCCTAATAAAATAACAAAGACCCCCAAAATAAAAAATTCCTTACCCTATTCTAAATTTAAAAAGTTACAAGCTCTTTTACCTTACCAGCCCTGAACAGGGCCCTTTGCGGGGCATGCCCCAAGAATTTCAGCTCTTTTGCCTGTAAAAAAAAACATACAATACCCCCCCCCCCAACATTACAACCCACCACCCACATACCCCTAATCTAACCCAAACCCCCCTTAAATAAACCTAACACTAAGCCCCTGATGATCTTCCTACCTTGTCTTCACCATGCCAGGTTCACCGATCCGTCCTGGCTCCAAGATCTTCATCCAACCCAAGCAGGGGCTAGACATCCACTGAAGAAGTCCAGAAGAGGGTCCAAAGTCTTCCTCCTATCCGGCAAGAAGAGGACATCCGGACCGGCAAACATCTTCTCCAAGCGGCATCTTCTATGTTCTTCCATCCGATGACGACCGGCTCCATCTTGAAGACCTCCAGCGCGGATCCATCCTCTTCTTCCGACGACTAGACGACGAATGACGGTTCCTTTAAGGGACGTCATCCAAGATGGCGTCCCTCGAATTCCGATTGGCTGATAGGATTCTATCAGCCAATCGGAATTAAGGTAGGAATTTTCTGATTGGCTGATGGAATCAGCCAATCAGAATCAAGATCAATCCGATTGGCTGATCCAATCAGCCAATCAGATTGAGCTCGCATTCTATTGGCTGTTCCGATCAGCCAATAGAATGCGAGCTCAATCTGATTGGCTGATTGGATCAGCCAATCGGATTGATCTTGATTCTGATTGGCTGATTCCATCAGCCAATCAGAAAATTCCTACCTTAATTCCGATTGGCTGATAGAATCCTATCAGCCAATCGGAATTCGAGGGACGCCATCTTGGATGACGTCCCTTAAAGGAACCGTCATTCGTCGTCTAGTCGTCGGAAGAAGAGGATGGATCCGCGCTGGAGGTCTTCAAGATGGAGCCGGTCGTCATCGGATGGAAGAACATAGAAGATGCCGCTTGGAGAAGATGTTTGCCGGTCCGGATGTCCTCTTCTTGCCGGATAGGAGGAAGACTTTGGACCCTCTTCTGGACTTCTTCAGTGGATGTCTAGCCCCTGCTTGGGTTGGATGAAGATCTTGGAGCCAGGACGGATCGGTGAACCTGGCATGGTGAAGACAAGGTAGGAAGATCATCAGGGGCTTAGTGTTAGGTTTATTTAAGGGGGGTTTGGGTTAGATTAGGGGTATGTGGGTGGTGGGTTGTAATGTTGGGGGGGGGGTATTGTATGTTTTTTTTTACAGGCAAAAGAGCTGAAATTCTTGGGGCATGCCCCGCAAAGGGCCCTGTTCAGGGCTGGTAAGGTAAAAGAGCTTGTAACTTTTTAAATTTAGAATAGGGTAAGGAATTTTTTATTTTGGGGGTCTTTGTTATTTTATTAGGGGGCTTAGAGTAGGTGTAATTAGTTTAAAATTGTTGTAATATTTTTCTTATGTTTGTAAATATTTTTTTATTTTCTGTAACTTAGTTCTTTTTTATTTTTTGTACTTTAGATAGTTTATTTAATTGTATTTATTTGTAGCAATTGTGTTTAATTAATTTATTGATAGTGTAGTGTTAGGTTAATTGTAGGTAATTGTAGGTAGTTTATTTAATTATTTTATTGATAGGGTAGTGTTAGGTTTAATTATATCTTAGGTTAGGATTTATTTTACAGGTAAATTTGTAATTATTTTAACTAGGTAACTATTAAATAGTTCTTAACTATTTAATAGCTATTGTACCTGGTTAAAATAAATACAAAGTTACCTGTAAAATAAATATTAATCCTAAAATAGCTATAATATAAATGTAATTTATATTGTAGCTATATTATGATTTATTTTACAGGTAAGTATTTAGCTTTAAATAGGAATCATTTATTTAATAAGAGTTAATTTATTTCGTTAGATAAAAATTATATTTAACTTAGGGGGGTGTTAGTGTTAGGGTTAGACTTAGCTTTAGGGGTTAATACATTTATTAGAATAGCGGTGAGCTCCGGTCGGCAGATTAGGGGTTAATAATTGAAGGTAGGTGTCGGCGATGTTAGGGAGGGCAGATTAGGGGTTAATACTATTTATGATAGGGTTAGTGAGGCGGATTAGGGGTTAATAACTTTATTATAGTAGCGCTCAGGTCCGCTCGGCAGATTAGGGGTTAATAAGTGTAGGCAGGTGTCGGCGACGTTGTGGGGGGCAGATTAGGGGTTAATAAATATAACATAGGGGTCGGCGATGTTAGGGCAGCAGATTAGGGGTACATAAGGATAACGTAGGTGGCGGCGGTTTACGGAGCGGCAGATTAGGGGTTAAAAGTGTAATGCAGGGGTCAGCGATAGCGGGGGCGGCAGAATAGGGGTTAATAAGTGTAAGGGTAGGGGTGTTTAGACTCGGGGTACATGTTAGAGTGTTAAGTGCAGACGTAGGAAGGGTTACCGCATAGCAAACAATGGGGCTGCGTTAGGAGCTGAACGCTGCTTTTTTGCAGGTGTTAGGTTTTTTTTCAGCTCAAACAGCCCCATTGTTTCCTATGGGAGAATCGTGCACGAGCACGTTTTTGAGGCCGGCCGCGTCCGTAAGCACCGCTGGTATCGAGAGTTGCATTTGCGGTAAAAATGCTCTACGCTCCTTTTTTGGAGCCTAACGCAGCATTTGTTTGAACTCTCGATACCAGAGTTAAATTTATGGTGCGGCCAGAAAAAAACCCGCGGAGCGTTAACAGCCCTTTTACCGCCGAACTCTAAATCTAGGCCTTAATTTGCAATGCTACAGGGTTGGACTTAAGGTTAATTGTTGCTAGGTTTAAATTTTGAGAATTATTTGGTCAGTTACAGTAAATTTAATTGCATTGGTCACTGGTTGTTAGGGTTTAATTGGGGTCATGGAAGTCAAGTTAAACTTAATGTGCTAAGACACAGGTACCTATAGTGTTAAAGCAGCTGAGGTCAGAAATCTCATTATAACTAGTTATTAGATGTGTTTATTGGGAGGTTTTGGTACCTCTGAATGCAGAAGAAGGAGGCTGCTTGTGGCATTTGGCTCTTTTGAAAGTCGGATTTATTCTTGTAAAAGTACAACACTCTAAGATATACATTTGCAGATGTCTTAGTGTGTTGGACTTTGACAAGAATAAATCTGGCTCCAAAAAGAGCTTAATGCTGCAAGCGGCTGCCTTCTTCCACTTTCGGAGGTATCCAAAACCTCTGAATGCACATGTCTACTAGTCATATTGATCAGTCATCAGTATTTCCTGATATTTGGTTGGCTGCATTTAGAAAGCTGTCCCTAAATAATAGCAATGTGGATTTGATCAGGCTGCTAAAATGGAGACTATATGCCTGATCAGCAAAAACTCGCCGGCATTGAAAGAAAACACACATTCACTATCTACCTTCATTGAGTACCCTCATACATTGAGTTTAAATTGGAGTAAATACCTTTAGATGGAGGGAAATAAATGGGTCAGTACAGATGTGGGTCCAATGGTCTCCAGTTTAGGAAACAGTAGGAAGCCTCCTATTGTGCATACACCTGAGATGCTGGTTGTGCATGTGGTTAACCTGGTTGCTGAGATGATTGCCAGTGCTCAGGTTATCTAAAATGTTTTTTCTATTTTTCCTTCTATGTTCTTTAAAGATCATTTAATATGTGTATGTCTAGAGCATGTTGTGGTTTTGATTTGAGAAAGGAAATCTTGTTATGGAACTGTTATTTTATTGTAATATAAGTGTCTCTCCTTCATAACTAGATAAACTGTTCTCAACCTAAAATTTGCATTTCTAAAATCATTTGAGGTACCTTGCAGTACTGATGAGACCTCTTAGATAATCTCTGCAGAGCAGAGAGCTTTCCGTCATCAGGTCCTTAATGAGAAACCCTAAAGAAACCAATTAGTGAGCCTTGAATCCCTATTGGTTCAGCTGCTCAGTTTTTGCCATATCCTCTCTGCTCTTGGTATTGTTTAAATAAAGAGTAAACTCCTTTAGATTTTTCATGATTTGCAGAAATAACCTTGCTACATATCTTACCCTAACTGGCTTTAGCAGATTTTATAATAATATGATAACAGTGGTTAGACTTGTTGTCTGCAGACTAAAGCTAAGTTTGGCTCCTCAAGTAAGGTCAATGGTGGGTGAATTTTGGCTATTGAAAAACTATTTTTAATTTGAATTAAACTGTTGAATTAAATGGACATTTTGTGATTTTAGTGTAAAAATTAAATGCAAATAGGTTAAACGCATAGTTAAATTTAAATGGGATTTCACGTATAATTAAAGTTGTTCTTTCAGGCACTATGCATTGCTGCTTTTGAAATGGACACAGCCTGCGAGCCAATCAGGAGTAGAATATGCAAGTGACAACCAATCACTGCGTGTGTCCTGTTCAGAAAAAGCATGAAAGTACATCTTGTGCATGACTGTAACTATGATATTTAAACCATTTGCATGGGCTAAACACATAGGAGCAACAAGAGTTTACTTAAAGGGACAGTCTAGACCAGGGGTCAGCAACCTTGGCACCCCAGATGTTTTGGAACTACATTTCCCATAATATTCATCCAGCCTAAAGTGTGTCTGACCATCATGGGAAATGTAGTTCCAAAACATCAGGGGTTGCCTAGTTGTTGACCCTGGTCTAGATCCAATACTTATTCTTTATTACTTATTGTTACATACCAGACAAGCATCTTGCAACAGGTTTCACGTCTATAAGCTTTGTAAGAACTACATGAAACTTTTAAATAATAATAATCAATAATTTAACAGCTGAAAATGACCGACACGCTCCACCCACAGCTTTCTTTTTGTCCAGTTAACAGTTTTCTTGTATGACAGTTCAGCAGTGCACATATAGGGGCCGATTTAACAAATGTTGGACGGACATGATCCGCTGTAGCGGATTATGTCCGCCCCACTTCAATAAATGCCGATCATATCCAATTGAGATGATTGCTGTCTGCCACCTCAGAGGTAGCAGATGAGTTAAGGAGCAGCGGTCTTGAGACCGCTGCTTCTTAACTTATGTTTCAGGGGAACCTGAAACTACGGGGGTAGATTGTAGCATCTGGACTGGGTGTCCATAAAACGTAACTTTTATTGAATAAAGTAAATGAATACAAAAGATGTGTGTTATGTTGATAAAACTTAGATTAAAAAGTGTAAAGGGGACAAAAATCCACAGAAATAAGCAACTAGTCAAGAATTACCAGTACCACATAGTCTCAGTGCAAACTATGGGTAGCTCAAGAAATGCTGTAAATTAATCTATAAAGGGGATTGACCCCACCAACAAATTACGCTAAATAAAGCAGTATAGAGCAAGTAGTAAGCACCGGTCTGTGTAAGTACAATGCGGCTAAATAATTAGCTCAACAAATCAACATTAGAGCAGCTATGTAAGTGGATAATGCCCCCGGGAGACGGAGAAATGTGCATCAGGCGTACCTAGGGGGCATTATCCACTTACATAGCTGCTCTAATGTTGATTTATTGAGCTAATTATTTAGCCGCATTGTACTCACACAGACCGGTGCTTACTATTTGCTCTATACAGCGTAATTTGTTGGTGGGGTCAAGCCCCTTTATAGATTAACTTACAGCAGTTCTTGAGCTACCCATAGTTTGCACTGAGACTATGTGGTACTGGTAATTCTTGACTAGTTACTTAGTTCTGTGGATTTTTGTCCCCTTTACACTTTTTAATCTACGTTTTATCAACATAACACACATCTTTTGTATTCATTTACTTTATTCAATAAAAGTTACGTTTTATGGACACCCAGTCCAGGTGACCCTCCATGCCACCACTACTTATTTTCAATTGACATTTAAAGAGTGCTGATAAACTGTCACCTTTGCTCTTCCCCCCCCCCTTCTTTTCTTGTATTATCAGACAGGCAGCACCCCCCTACATTTAATTTATGATAACAGTCAATGTGTGTAATTGCTAGATTTTTTCTTAGATCACCTTGATAGCTGAGACATGGATGTTGTTGCTTAATATTAGGGGTTATCATATTTGTGAATTTTTCCCACTCTCTCTACTCATTACATAGATTGTAGCATCCACTGCTTGATAAATCTACCCCTTAGTATTTTTGTAGTTAGCTATTTCAAATTGTACACACACAAATCAACGTGCGCAAGTAGGAAAACTTATTTAAGAGTCAATCATGATTGGAGAAACTTAACATACCAAAATAAACACACAATAGGTGGGCGGGGTTTGGCAGCCATTTTCAGATCCTAATAAACGATGAATATTTAAATATTTCATGTAATTCTTGCAAGCTTATAGATGTGGGACCCGTTGCAGGATTCTTCTCTTGTATGTAACAATAAGTAATCAAAATTATGTATTGGGTGTAGACTGTCCCTTTAATTATACAAAAAACTCTTATGAGTTAGAGCATTTTAGTATTACATGGAATGTGCTTTGAATGCACATTCTTTAACACGTTAATTAAAATGGTTAGAAAAGAAATTTACATTAAATGATTTCCTGTAACCTTCTAATTAATTCATTTAAACAATGATGCTTTAATCTGCTATGAAAATAAATTGATACCTTACACTGATGTATAATAAAATGTAAAGACTCCAAGTTTTTCTCTGTGAAGCTGCAAGGAAAACAACAAACATCTGCTTCACATGATCTTGATTTCTGACAGATCATCTGCCAGGAAATAACAGAAATGTGATAGCTGCTGCACTGTTCTTCCATTGAAGTCTCAGAGTGACGCATGTGATATGAATCTGGTTGATAAACCGTATCTGCAAAAATGCACATGCCAACAAAAAAATACACCTACGCCGTCAATGAAGAGTGAAGCTTGCTTGTAGAACAGCAGCAAAATAACTTAATGCAAACAATGTTTTTGGTTAGAGGAAGTAAATGTTTTTAAATAATATTATACTCTATAAAGGTGCTAAAAATATTATTGAATGCTGTGCAGATCTGATAAAAACATGCACACGTGATAGGAGTCCTTGTGCTTTACTGACGCGTTTTGCACTTAACGTTCTTAGTTATAGATAATCTTAACACATGTCATGTTCTGGCTCAGGATATTTTGTGAGAGCCTCATTGTCTGTAACAGTTGCTTTAAATGAAGATTAGTAGAAGCCATATAGATTGAAAAGATATCAGATTTAAACAACAAAATACTGTCTGAAGGCTTGATTCTTGACAACACAACTCATACCTAATATTTAAAGTTTTGTTCAACGAATCAACTCAAACTGTTTTTATCTACGCTTTTAACCCTTAATTTTACAAGTAAATTTATTTAGAAACAAACAATCTCCTATATAGGGCTACAAGGCATCAGTCATAGTAAGCATTATAATGTCCAGAAATATGGAATTCTTGTCCTCTTTGTGGACAATGGCACTCTGCAGACATTTATACAAGGTAAGAAATTAAAAGTCTTACCGTACAGTGAGTCCTATTTTCTCTAACAGTCCACTCCCGAGTATAGATACCCGGATAAAGGTCCTAAAAATGATCCAGTATTTGCTCCTCTGCTCCCCCACCCCTCCTAGATATCACTATTACTATTAGGTATTTCTTCTGATGGCCTATTGCCGCGCTTACCCTTTTACATACTTTAAACCAGTGTGAGCCTAGGTTAAACTATACAATACTATATATGTATATACATTTTGTGTCTATTTTGATTATTTAGAACTATATATTTTTTTTATTTAACTGTCTAAGGACACCAATTGTATAAATGTAGCTAATAATACTGCTGGATGTGTTTATCAAGATGTCTGTGTTATAATATATTTTGTCAGGTTATTGTATCTTTAAGTTGCTCAGCAAGTGTAATAGCACTAACATAGCGATGATTAAGGCTGTAATTGCCGAAACGCGTTAGACGCTGCTTCTTATTTTATTATATTCCTTGTTTCCAATAAATTTACTTTTATCTCAAGCGTCTTGAGGATTGCCAGTGTTTTTGTTGCTTTAGTAAATTTATTATACAAAATCTGTACATAAAATCATAATACCAGGAAAAACAAAAACAAAAAACATTTTAATGTTTACTTTGCTCAGCTCTTAAATGGACACTAAATTCAAGAAAAAGTTTCATGATTCAGAAAAAGCATGCAATTTAAAAAAAAAAAAACTTTCCAATTTGCTAAAATTTGCACACTTTCTGAGGATCTAGCTTCCATTGAGCATGTGCATAAGTGCACAGTATATACATGTATTGTATTTTGTGATTGGATTATGGCTGTCACATGATACAGGGGGAGGGGAAATTGGATTAATTTTGAAATGTGCCTGTTACTAAGTAAATTATATTGCATTTTCTTTTAATTTTATTTTTAATAGAGGAGAGAAAGGCTATTTACACTTTGTCGAAAAATGCTATTATAGTCATATAGAGTGCGGACAAGGGTGGTGCAATTGTAGTTTTTGGGCTATGAGTATTATAGCCAACAAATTAAGGAACAACCCTACTTCAGAAATTAAAACTATAATACAAGACACATTGAATAAAGGTGTATCACAAAGATGGATTAATTAATATTTGACTACCTGATGATGAAAATTCCAATCACACCAATATTGTACACACTATTTAAGATATACAACGATCTACTGAAACCACTGGGGGAATAGTCTCTGCTAGGGGATCACGCCTTAAGCCTATTGCAGTATTTGGGGATCATTATCTACAACTACTAGTGCAACAAATTGGTTCTTATTTACGGGACTCCATACAGTTAAAGGGATACTAAAACCAAATTTTTTTCTTTCATGATTCAGATAGAGCATGCAATTTTAAGCAACTTTTTAATTTACTCCTACTATAAATTTTTCTTCATTCTTTTGCTATCTTTATTTAAAAAGCAGGAATTAAAAGCTTAGGAGCCAGACCATTTTAGGTTTAGCACCCTGGTGCTTGCTTATTGGTGGCTAAAACTAGCAAACCATAACCAAGCATAACCCAGGTTCTGAACCAAAAATGGGCCTGCTCTTAAATGGACATTATACACTAATTTTTTCTTTGCATAAATGTTTTGTAGATGAACTATTTATATAGCCCATAAAGTTTTTAAAAAAAAATAAATGTATAGTTTTGCTTATTTTTAAATAACATTGCTCTGATTTTCAGACTCCTAACCAAGCCCCAAAGTTTTATGTGAATACTGTCAGCTACCTTTTCCAGCTTGCTCCTGTTTGTGTAAAGGGTCTTTTCATATGCAAAAGTAGGAGGAGGGGGGAGTGTCTTATTTGCCACTTGCAGTGGGCTTTCCAGCTACCTTTTCAACAGAGCCAAACTGACAGCTTCTAACTAAGTTTTTAAACAGTTTTATACTGTATTTTTATATCAGTATCTGTGCATCTTATTCTTTATAGTAGTGTCTATTACATGCAGTTATATGAAAATGAGTGTATACCGTCCCTTTAAGCTTTACAGTACTGCTTTTTAAATAAAGATTGCAAGAAAATGAAGAAATTTGATAATAGGAGTAAATTAGAAAGTTGATTAAAATTGCATGCTCTATCTCTATCATTAAAGAAACAAAATGGGTTTAGTGTCCCTTTAATGTAACTAATTAATGAATTTATGGACATTAAAAAGGATGGCCTATTGGTTACACTTGACGTGAACAGTCTATATATGGTAATACCTCACTAAAGTGGATTACAGATTATAAAAGAGACGTTAAAGGGACAGTCAACACCAGAATTGTTGTTGTTTAAAAACAAACACAATCTCTTTATTACACATTCCCCAGTTTTGCATAACGAATACTGTTAAATACATTTTTTACCTCTGTGATTACTTTGTATCTATGCCTCTGCAAACTGCCCCCTTATTTTAGTTCTTTTGACAGACTTGCATGTTAGCCAATCAGTGCTCACTCCAGGGTAACTTCACGTGCAGGAGATCAATGTTATCTATATGAAACACATGAACTAATGCCCTCTAGTGGTCAAAATGCATTCAAATTTAGAGGCAGTCTTAAAAGGTCTAAGAAATTAGCATATGAACCTCCTAGGTTTAGCTTTCAACTAAAAGGAATCTGTGATGGTGCAAACAAAACACAGAAGGGCGCCTCCTAGTGTGATATAGTACAAGCAATATACATATATACAATGGCAATAGACCGGTACTCACAAGTGCAACAGCACTCACTCGTGCTTAGTGGCACCTACTGGTATCTCTCAGTGTCCCAGCTCACTGTTCTTGGGCTCTCACACACCTCCGTCAGGGGTGTAGTTTCCAACAACAAAAGAACTGGCTCTCAGTCAAGTGAAATGTATAAAATCCCTTTTAATAAAAACAGTTTAAAAACACAGTGTACAAAGAGTTACCACTATGTATTAAAATCACACAACTAGTTTCTCAGCTGGCACGCTGTTTCATCAGGCATCTACAACCTGACTGAGAGCTCTAAACTATAAACTAAACATAACCAATGAAAACACAGTTGTATTGTAACTATGTAAACACACACCACACAAGAAGTGCTGCGTATTAAGGGATAGACATCCTCGGTAACATTAAGTTTTCAACAAAAAGCTTATGTTCGTCACCATTAAGGTCAGTAATGAATCTAACTTAATAAAACAACAGGCAGGTTCAGCCCGATTGAATCCTTCTATGTAGTAAAAAATTAAGTGTATATTATCGGTACACAAGGTAATCACTATACCGTAATAACCAAATACGGCTTACATACTAAGGGCTAATCTGCTACACACATCGGGGAATTGTGTCTCTGATGATTGTACAGAGTGTTTTGATGAATTTTGTATGGTTATCTCTTTAAAATAAATGTGTATGGGAGATATGAAGGGTTAAGTAGACAATTAATCAAGGTTGGCTACAGCTGGGTATAGGGGTGTTACAATACAACTGTGTTTTCATTGGTTATGTTTAGTTTATAGTTTAGAGCTCTCAGTCAGGTTGTAGATGCCTGAAGAAACAGTGTGTCAGCTGAGAAACTAGTTGTATGATTTTAATACATAGTGGTAACTCTTTGTACTCTGTGTTTTTAAACTGTTTTTATTAAAATTGATTTTATACCTTTCACTTGACTGAGAGCCAGTTCTTTTGTGGTTGGAGACGACGTCCCTGACGGAGGTGTGTGAGAACCAAAGAACAGTGAGATGAGACACTGAAAGATCCCAGTAGGTGCCACTAAGCACGAGTGAGTGCTGCCACACTTGTGAGTACCGTTCTATTGCCATTGTATATATGTATATTGCTTGTACTATATCACACTAGGAGGCGCCCTTCTGTGTTTTGTTTGCAACATCACAGATTCCTTTTCTCTGACCTCTTTCTGAGAAGGAGCGGCTGTCATCTGAGAACAAAGACTCCAACGAGTGCAAATCAAAGTGGAAATCTCATCAACAGAGACTGATCACTCTATGGACTGATAAGTTATAGAATTACATATGCATTAATTATCGACATTATTTACATTATTGTATTGTTTTGTATAGTGTCATTTGACTATTTTGGTCCGTTTGCGCCCCCTTGAGTGGTGACGAGGGATTGTCATCAGGTTGGTTTTTAGCTTTCAACTAAGAATACCAAGAGAGAACAAAGCACAATTGGTGATAAAATTAAATTGGAAAGTTGTTTTAAATTGTATTCCCTTTTTAAATCATGAAAGTTTTTTGGGACTTGACTGTCCCTTAAAATACTTATACATTGCCTCAATAACCCCCCCCCCCCCTCAATTTTTTATAACTTTTCTCAAACATTGTTTGGCACATAACTATTTTAGGTTTGAAAATCAATTTTACTAACAAATCTCCTGTACAGCGATTGGGTCCAACATGGCCCCTTCCTTAATGAACTTATTTATGGAGTATTATGTGATAATGAAAGTTCTTGAGAACCCAAACATTTTATTGTACAGGAAAAACAGAGGATTTCTTCATCGTTTGGAGGGGGCAGGAACGTTGTTGAAACTCTTAACAATATAAACTCTCATATAGACTTGAAATGCACTGTAAATAACACTGAGATTGACTTTATGGACTTACTTATCTAGAAAAATTAACACAGACTAATGATTACTTTATCTCAGAACTGATCAAAACTCTATCCTATACAACTCTACTGAAAGCTAACCCTAGGGCACAATTGAGAAGGGTCATTAGAGACAATACAGTGGATTGCAACAGGACCCTACAAATACGTGACATGACTGACAGACTTATACACAGGGGTTATTACTAAAATTGATCCGCCGTGCCACACTTGAGATGCAAAGTAAGACTCAAATACAACTATTAAGTGAATCCAGCCATATGGTGCCAGAGGCGTATGCTTTTTATTTCTAATTATTCTTCAGAGAAAAATATCCTAAACAGATACTTCAAGAAATATTGGGACAGACATTTATGTGAACTGAAACACTCAGTTTGTGACCAACATTTTATTTTGAAAGGCCACATACACCTACTAAAAAAAGGGATTTAAATCATAGACTGCTACAAATAGGGGCCAAATGTGTCTACGCACTTAACATGTGGAACCAAATGGACTAAACATTCAGGTGGACTGGCACTGCTTTTCTCTATTGGTACTCAGATGAGTAGTGCTGGTAGAAGCTGGAGATGATTTTATTTTGGGTCCAATGGTACTGGCACTGCTGGGTAGCAATTGGTTGGAGGCTTATGCTCCTATCCATGTTGCTGGCTTCTGGGTTTCATCCATAAAATGTGTCCAAATTTCATATATTTTCTGGTGGGGTAAAGGTACTGGTTTAACTGTCTAATGCATTACATATGGAGGATTTCCACCTCACTGGCGAGGCCCAATGAATGCCAAAATGATTGTCTGGGGTTGTCATGTTCCTTGTTCAAAGGAGGGATTGCCTCATTTTTTGGGGCTGGACTGACCTTACTTGGTGGGATCACAGTGATATACTTCTCCTCTGTGAAGTTCGTCCCTAGTAGAGCGCTTCTCTTTCTTTATGCATTAGGACAGTATACAATTTTAACAAATATTTTAGCTAATTTTGCTTCAAGCATGGATTAAAGGTAACTGAAAATTATTTGATAAGCTTTATCTAGACTTAACTACTTGAAAAGTTTTATAACATGACAAGTGTTAACTAGATTAGCCTCAATCACAATCTATCAATGATTTGCTCCTAAAAATGCTCTTTGACCAAACTGGGAGCCAAGTTTTTCAAGTTATCACAATGCTATATTGTTTTCTTTCTTAAAATCCCTCTACTGCTTCCGATTTTTCAACCGAAAAAGATCCTGAAAAGGACTTTTCATGTGTAAAGTATCTATTTTTTTAAATAGAAACTGGGAGGCCTCCCGAAAATGAAACATAAAATAGGCCATTCCCAAATCTTAATGTTACAGGAATGGTCTATTCATGTAACCCCCTTTGTTCACTCAGCAAGGAAAATACTATTTAAATCTGTGACATTAACCTGATATCACACTATATCATCAATACTCAGTAACCATATCAATGCTATAAGTATCTTGGCATGATGGACATACTTCTATAGTCACTTCAGGACAACATCTACAATGGCATGATTTTAAATTTCATTTTTAATATGTGATTTAAGTGTCACGCTCACTGTCATTATTGTCACAAACAGTGCTGACAATATTAAAATTGTGTTTTTAAAGGAGATTTCTTAGTTGTGATTTTTATAGTTAACTATTGCAATCTGTTTCCATCTGCGCCACTGCTTACCTATCTCAATGCACCTTTTAGGTTCTCAGGATTGGCAGATTGGGCACTATTTTTCTATTGCTATATGGTCGCTTTGCATCTTTCACAAGTATTGCTTTAAACAACATTTGTTTCTATTGTTTGTTAAAGCATTTTTGCATGAACTGAAAACAAAATGGCAACTGTGCGTTACTATGAAGCCGATAGATTGTGATCTAGACCATTATTATTTATAGAAGCTTTTTTCAAATAAGTACTTCTTTAGTTAATGTCCATTCCACTGTTACCATTTTTGTAATGACTTTTCTGTCACTAGTCATGAAATTGTGATATTACTAAACATCAGATCTTCCTTTATTATTTTTTTTTAAACTTCCATGTTTCTTTTTCTTTGTCTGACTTTGGAATTGGTTCTATTCCTTTTAAAAAGCTTATTTTATAATCTGTAACTAATGTAACCAATGGGTTCTCATATATTTTTACAAACTTTAGACCTATCCATTTCTGAACTGTAACCCTAATGCCCTAAACTGTAACTTAACCCAAACTTAAAGGGACAATATAAGATAGCTGATTACAAGAGGACAGCGCCAAAAGTACTACGTACTTGCTCAACCTCTATATGGAACGACTGTCCAAAATAGTCATTTCTGATAGGTCAAAAAGAGGGAAGGTTTCTAGAGGGAGCTCCTCTCAAAGAGAGGCGCTCCCTCTAGAAACCTCCCCTCTTTTTGAGATAGCTAATTACAGGTAATTCTATTTAAAGATGCTACAAGAAAAACATTTTTAACATCTAATAGGTTCCTTCTCTGGTTAATTTATTCTGCTGTATTGTGTATACATAGCTTTTCTATTATGCAAAACTGCAGTATTGAAATTCTCAGTATATGTAGTCAAAATGAGCAACTTCAAATAACAAAATAAAGGTTAAGGATCTATTTACAAATAACTCCATATTGTTAAATGGATCATTGAGAACTCATGAAAGGGAATACATATTTATAGTAAAATAAATATCCCTTTAACTCAAACCTATAGCATTTCAAAACCCATGGTATTTCAAATTATATCATGTTGAAACACGCTGAGTCTGACATTCTAAATTGTGACATGATTTCAATAGGTTAACAACATTAAAAAAACATACACAAGTCAACTTCCACAATCAGTAAATCTGTATTGGATTCAGGGAAATAAAACAGTCAGGATAAATATATACTGTATATATATATATATATATATATATATATATATATATATATATATGTATATATATATATATATAATGATAAGTTTTAACAGTGACAGATATCTTAGAAAAGTATATTACACTGCAACATTTCAGGTGGGTGTATAAATCAATGTGTGCTGGCAGGTCTTAACAATGACGATAAATATAGGCAATGGTACAGAGTTCAAATGCTTGTGTGTACAGCTAGATTACAGGAAGACATGTATGTGACAGAGTTCAGTATTTATTATGCAAGAGCAGACTTCTTTCAAGATATATTAAAGCTGAGTAAAATGGAAAAAAAGACCTTTATATTCTCATTGAAGTAATACGGGCATAATATTCAAAACAAATATCTGATCCATAAAAAAAGTAAATTTATAAAGTATTATAGTAATTTGTATTATGACAAATCGTTTTGTGTTAACGAAAAAAAAGTTAAAAGTTATCAGTGGAAATTGTCCTTTACAGCCAGTAGCTGTTAGTGTCACTATAAATTTTAATAGCTTTTACCTAAACTGACACTGTAGTAAAATAAATAAATAAATAAATACAAGGGGACTTCCGGTGGGCGGGTGTTGCAGTAGGAAGCAGGATTGTGGAGCTCCATTTTTTTAGGCTCACAAACCTGAGATTTTGCTTGAAAACAGCCCGGAAAGCTACATTCCTTGGCAGGGCATAACTTATATACCTGCCCGGACAAAGTACAGCAGGGAGCGCAACAAATCTTCTCCCCCGTCGGCAAGGGAAAAATAAAAAGCCATCAGAAAAGATTGCGGCAGCGATCAAAAAGACCGGACCCTCCTAAAAATAAAAAAACGGGTAGGAGAGGGGGGGGGGGAAATTAACCTGTCACACCTTGGATGTGGAGATTGGGACCCTGCCATTTCGAAACAGAGATCTGCAACGGAACTTTCTGTTGGTGAGTTGCGCAGCAGTTTAGTGGCCGCCATCTTGTATAACGGCTCTGATGCAAAAGGGGCACACACCGAGTCTTGAAGATCCCGAAGTTATATAAGAACCCCTGGGTTATTCTTACTTGCTGGTGGGGGGGTATGGGGAGTACCTCAGAATAAGAGGATCAAAAATTTAAACGGACACACTTTAATGCACAGAGAACTGATACTGCTGCTAGTGGCTCTCTATTGCACAATTTTTGTCATCACAGCTACAGATTAGTTGCAGCTTAGAGATCCTGGCTGTTGGCCTCATAGGATTGAAAATTGAGGCATTCTCTAACCCTGCACAAAGGAGCAGGGAGCTGGGGAAGCTGTGTGTGTGCTACAAGAGGGGGCTGACATAACAACAGCACATTTTGAGAAGTTGGGAGGCTCTTTCAACTGCAGTACATACAGGACATAGTGTGGCAACGCCTACTTATTCGTTCTCCCCTCATACAGCAGAGTTATACAATTCAGTTTAGTGGCTGCAGGGAGCTAGAGATCTATCTACGTGTCAAAACTTATAAGAAACCTTTTCTTGAGGGGGATTACTAATATGAAGATGGTGTAAAACCAACTGAGCCCCCCATCCCTGTAGCCCCCCCCCCTCCGGCATTCTTATCCTCAGCCTGGTGTTTCCCTTCTCGGAGTCAAGTCAGAACAAGAAGTTGAGAATCACTATTTCTGCAATATGTGTGAAAACTGATGACATACTTTTAATTTTACTCAGTGACTCAAGTGTCGAATAGCTGCAGAGAGTGGCAGTAGTCCTGGGGCATACTGATAGTGTATTACACCCTAAATATTCTCAAGCTGCTGGCCCTGCCGTTAGCGTGGGAGTCAGGGCGATACCGCTTCTGCATGCAAAAATATTATACTCTATATAACAAAAGTACTGACAAGATGGCAAGCAAGCAACGTCAGCAAGATAGAAGGCTTAAAAGTCAAGCAGAAGTCCACTCGCCACCATCAACTGCCTCTGATATACAAGAAATAGCACAGCAAGAGACACACCCAATTGTATCCCAGTTGTCGGCTCTTTTTCTCCCAAAAATTGAGCAGCTGCAGACAGGACTAGACACAATAACAACAGACTTGAAAGTTTTTTCCACGAGGCTCAACACAGTCGAACAAAGAGTAGCTGATAATGAGACTCAGCAGAGGGAGGCCACACTAAATGTCGCACAACTACAAAGGCAAAACAAGTTTCTCCAGGACAAGCTGGAGGACTTAGAGAATAGGTCCAGACGGAACAACATCCGAGTGGTGGGCCTCCCTGAGTCCATTCCTGGCTCACACCTTATTGACTTTGCAGAACAAACTCTTCCAAAACTGCTGGGACTGGCTACCGCTAATATACCATGTGTGGTTGAAAGAGCACATAGGGTAGGTCAACTGCAACAAAAAGGAGGTCAAAATACCCAACCCAGACAAGTCATGATCAAGTACCTCAACTTTAAAGATAAGACCTTACTTCTTAAAGCATACAGACAAACATCAGATCTGGTCCAAGAGGGGTGCAGGAGCCATCTATTCCAAGACTACTCCGCTGAAGTTGCTAAAAAGAGGAGGGAATTTTCTCCCTACTGTAAGGAGCTGCTAGAAAATGGCGAATCTATTGCACTTCTGTACCCGGCAAGGCTCAAGATACAGACGGCACATGGCCTGAAATTCTTTGACAACACCACTCAGCTCAAGGACTTTATGAAGTCTCACAAGACACGAAGGAACAACTCACTCGAAGAAGAAGCAAACAGGATTGAGGAGAATGAGAACTGACAAGATTCGGCTCAGTCACTTTATCCAGTTCCACATGACCAATGTGCAGATCCCACTCGCTGGGAGATGGCGATATGGAAAGGCTGAAAACTTTAAGCTCTTACACACAGAACTTACCATGCAAGACATGGTTCCTGTTATATATCCTTTTGAAAATGTGTTTAGTTAATGGTTCTGTTTGATCAAGGTTAATTTTCATTGAGCTCAGAAAGTTATTGTGTTCAGCTCATTGTTTTTCTTTTTTTTTCTGACCTAGAATTAGAAGCTCATCCTCTAGGGGAATTGGAACAGGTATTTCAGGTCATTCTGCAGACACAGGTAATACCCCGGGGTGTCATCTCACCAGTACTTATGCAGTAGACATATAACATATCCAATCCATACAGAGAGAGGGTGGAGATATGTCTCATACCATGGGAGTACACATAATATCTTGGAATGTCGGGGGCATCACATCACCCATAAAGCGGAAAGCTATCCTTAAGTATCTAAATTCAAATAAAGCTGATATAGCTATTTTGGAGGAAACCCACTTAAAACCTAGTGAGCATCAGAAACTTAAACAGCAATGGGTTGGGGAGGTCATATACACCCCATATGAGAGCAGTAGAGCCAGAGGAGTGGCCTTCTTATTTAGAAAGAATCTTAACTATACGATATCCCAAACCATATTAGATCCTCTGGGAAGATATGTCCTCCTCAAAATCAGCTTAAAGGGGCTCCCCCTGATTTTGGGCGGAGTGTACGGGCCACACACACACAAGAAAGAATTTTGGAGTGCTATGAGGATACACCTTTTAAAGATGGCGGACACACCAGTAATCTTGGGAGGGGACTACAACATAGCACCACAGGTACCGGCAGATAGGTATAGAAATCCACATCGGGTCTCTACTGGCCCTAGCAGACAGTACAATGTGAAACGTGACTCTATAACATTAAATAAATTTAAAAAAGCACTTCAGCTCATAGATGTTTGGAGGGAGAGAAACCCTGAAATAAGAAACTATACATGCATTACTCCCATTAAAGATACCCTGTCACGTATAGACTTCTTTTTGACATCTCCATCCCTAAACACGAGAATCCTGGAAACTGAAATAGATAGCCCGACGATTTCAGACCATGCCCCAGTTACGCTTAAACTGAAAATTGATTCAATTAAATCACACAGAGAGGGCTGGACATTCCCTAGATATCTGATGCACAATGCCAACCTTAGGAATCATTTGGTAGGGGAATGGCTGGCATACTGTAACCTGAACAACAGACATAGGGATAACCCACTCCTTTTTTGGGAAGCGGGTAAAGCAGTACTTAGGGGGGTGGTAACCTCTTATGTGATTGCCTCTAAGAGGCGGAAACGACTGAGGGAAGAACTTTTACTAAAACAGCTCCTCAACTCGAGGAATAGTTATCTACGCAATCCCACAGAGGCCAATAGACTCAAATACAAAACCGTCAAAACACAAAGAGACACCTTCCTTCTACAGAACACAGCTAGAGACATGACAAAAGCTCACGCTAGATTCTACAGGCATGGAAATAAGATAGGTAAGATGCTTGCTAGACTAACCAAACTAACTAAAACTCCTAACTTCATAGCGGCCATCAGAAATCAAAATATAATATTAACTGACACAAAAGACATACAGCAGACTTTTAGACAGTACTTCTCAGACTTATACAAATCTCAGGTAGTCAATCCCTTACATAAAGACGCCTTCTGGGAGACTCTTACACTACCACAGATCTCAGAAAGTCAGCGCCAATTATTAAACGCCCGCATCTTAGTTGAAGAAATTGAGAAAGCAATAGGAAACATGTCCTTAGAAAAAGCTCCGGGACCGGATGGACTCCCGGGAGAGTTCTACAAGCTGCTTCAGAAAGAGGTGGCGGGAGCACTGTCTGAGCTCTTCAACAATATCATGGAAGGGGAAGTAAGGGAAGCTGGGAGATTCACCGAAGCCAATGTTAGTTTGATACCTAAACCAGGCAAAGATCATCTCAATCTAACTTCATATAGGCCGATTTCACTTATGAACTCGGACTACAAAATTCTACCAAAAATCCTGGCAGAGAGGTTAGCGCTAATTTTACCGGACATTATTCATGACAATCAGACAGGGTTAATTAAGGGTAGGACAGCGGTAAAAAATGTCAGAACACACCAAATTATTTTAACACACTACTGGAATAAAAAAACGCAAAGGCAAGTTATAGGGACAGACGAAGCTTGTGTGCTGCTTGTGGACGCAGAAAAGGCCTTTGACAAGGTCCTCTGGGAAGACTTGTTTTTTACCATTAGGAAATTCGGAATTGAGGGGCCTTTTGTTGAGGCATTACAGATTCTATACTCTAATCCACAGGCAGCGATTTTGGTTAATTGGGCTCTTTCCCAACCGTTTACTCTGGAAAGAGGTACGAGGCAGGGGTGTCCCCTGTCACCCCTCCTCTTTGACTTAGCTCTAGAACCCCTGGCGATAAAAATTAGATCACAAACAGAGGGTCTCAAAATGGGAACAACCACTCTCTATCTGTCACTTTTCGCAGATGATATGGTTCTGTACGTGCAAAATCCTAGCTCCAACATACCCAAATTAATGGATATTATAATTAATTTTAGTCAAGTATTTGGCTATAAAATGAATACTGATAAGACAAAACTCATTTGGATGACTGATAGCAATGAGGTACCTGACTTCCAATATAAATTTAAATTAGCAGGGAAAACCTTTCGGTATCTGGGGGTGGACTTATCATTAAACCCAGCTGACTGGTATGTAGCCATTTACAACCCACTGAAAAGAGAAGCCACAGACCTAGTCACTCATTGGGCAAAGCTCCCGCTCTCAATCGCAGGCAGGGTCGGCCTCATAAAAATTATCCTGTTTCCAAATATTCTGTATAAGATGCAAATGTTACCAATGGTACTTAGTAAGGAGGATCTGAAATTCTGGAATTCTTTGTTTCTCTCCTTTGTTTCTCTCCTTTATCTGGGCTAATAAAAAACATAGAATTAAATCGGACAGAATGAGAAGAAATGTTGACTCTGGGGGCATGGGAGTGCCGGATATAGAACTGTATAGCTGAGTGACTCAAGCTAGACTGGTTGACAGGGGGGAACCACTTTACAATCCCTGACTTGGAGCGTTAACTTACAGCCCCATGGTCACTAGCTATGTTGCCACACCTGCAAACCACAAAAGTAGATAAACATGTCGCACAACACGCACTAATCCAGCAACCATTGTATGCATGGAGGAGAATGTGTAGCAAACTGCAGTTCAAACATGAAACATCCACATACATCCCGTTGCAAGGGAATCCCAATTTTATTCCAGGGATGACCACACAAACCTTTAGGTACTGGGAAGCTTGAGGGTTAAATGTAGTATCTAAGTTACTAGAGGGAGACGGGAGGACGATACACACATTTGCATACTTGCAAGATAGATATGCTCTACCGAGATCACATCACTTTGCATATCTCCAGGCGAGACACTATGTGACCACACTTCTGGGCTCTGACACTTTTTTGGGGCATGTGGTCTACCAGTTATGTACCCTATATGCACAAGGGAACACATCAATCACCCCAATTTACAAAGCACTGACAAAAGCAAACAATGAGAACACACAAAAACATATTAGTGACAGACGGTCCACATTGCTGAGTGACGAGGTATCGACCGCTCAAGTTAAACATAGTATTCAAAAGCTACAAAAAGCCACATTGTCCATGGATCATAGAGAATCCCATACCAAGCTATTAGAGATGGCATACATCACGCCCAAATTATATAAGGCATGGGAGGCAGAACCCTCAGGGACATGCCCGAAATGCAAACAATCCAATGCAGATCTGTTACACATGATCTGGACATGCCCTAAGCTGGCGAGATTTTAGGAGATGACCCAACACTGGATGCGATCCATTGGAATCTCAGTAGCCACACTGACGGTTAGATCAGTTGTTTTCTTAGACTGCCAGAACTTAAACAGAACAAACACGCAATTCGCTCACATGGTGATTATACAGAAAGGCTGTTCTCAAAAATTGGTTAAAATGTGAGGCCCCAACCTTAAAACAGTTAAAGAGAGAAGTGCATCAACAAATGCTTTATGAGCAGGCAGACACTTTGGGTGATGCCCAAAAATGCACAAAACGTTTCATGGGCAAATGGGAGGTTTACTTGCATACACTAGATCAGAATCAACAAATACAAGTACTATACCCGATCTTTTTACTGAAATTGCGTCTCTGTAATTGGAATAGATGTTCATATCCTTTCACTATGTATCTCGGATGTCAATGTTTTCTCAGTGGAGTGGAATTGATGCATGTTTTTTGAATAAATAAAGATTTTCAAAATAAATAAATAAATACAAGTATTCTCTGCAGTTGGTAGTAGAAACTCACACTTCCCACCCTGCTCCCTAACAAGTTGCCTCAGTCATGATTTAGCACAGATTTTTACGTGAAATGCCTCTCAGAATGTTGCCTTTCTACACTCCAGAATGTTGTAGTGTGTACAATAAAATAGTGTTTTGACCTTTTTCAGATCCCGAAGTGCACTGATTATTTGTTAAATTTCTTCCTGCAGTTTCCAGTTGCAACTCATAGCCTCATGGGTTTTACAGTTACATATCCCTCATAGTCTCTAATGAAATATTACACAGAGACATCTGAATACACAGCCTGGATCGTTGATACAAAAGTTGCATGAAGTTGTCTTAGCTGCCTAAACCAACTTCCTCTGACAAGTTGCCTTAGCTGCCACTAACTTCCCCTGACAAGTTGCCTTAGCTGCTTAAACCAACTTTCCCTGACAAGTTGCCTTATCTGCCTAAACCAACTTCCCCTGACAAGTTGCCTTAGCTGCCTAAACTAACTTCCCCTGACAAGTTGCCTTAGCTGCCTAAACTAACTTCCCCTGACAAGTTGCCTTAGCTGCCTAAACTAACTTCCCCTGACAAGTTGCCTTAGTTCCCACCAACTTCCCTTGACAAGTTGCCTTAGCTGCCTAAACCAACTTCCTCCGACAAGTTGCTTTAGCTGCCTAAACCAACTTCCCCTGACAAGTTGCCTTAGCTGCCTAAACCAACTTTCCCTTGACAAGTTGCCTTAGCTGCCTAAACCAACTACCCCTGACAAGTTGCCTTAGCTGCCTAAACCAACTACCCCTGACAAGTTGCCAGTATACTATGCACAGTTAGTACTGTTACAGTTCATGTGCACTATATACTGTGAACAACTGGTACTTTTAGAGCCATTGGTGTACTTGTATAATGAGGGTAATAAAGGGTTATTCACTGTAAAAATTTCAAATGTAAACTTTGCCTTAAAGGGACACTGAACGCAATTTTTTTTCTTTTGTTATTCAGATAGAGCATGCAATTTTAAGAAGCTTTCTAATTTACTCCTAGTATCAATTTTTCTTCTTTCTCTTGCTATCTTTATTTGAAAAAGAAAGTCTAGACCCTGGACAGCACTTGTTTATTGGTGGATTAACCCAGGTTGTTCACAAAAATGGGCCGGCATCTAAGCTATCATTCTTGCTTTTCAAATAATGATACCAAGAGATTGAAGAACATTTGATAATAGGAGTAAATTAGAAAGTTGCTTAAAATTGCATGCTCTATCTGAATCACAAAATAAAAAAAAATGTGGGTTCAGTGTCCCTTTAAGTAAACCTTCAATTTTCTAATCGGATCACTCTTGGACCCTAGAGTTGAAATAAATATAAAAAAAAGCTTAAAGACAAGTAATGAGATGAGAGTTAAGTGCTAATCAAGACATTAGATCAGAACACTCAATTTGGTAAAGAGTAGAAGATACTGTACACCATGTGAAACAATGTAATATGCTTAACCAAGCTCTCAAAAAATAGTAACACTTTTAACAATGGCATTGCATACAATATATAAAAATGCACACATAGTATGTCAACTGTTATATAACATAAAAATAGTAAGGGAGAAAATATACTGACGGCTAGATTTCGAGTTTTGCGGTATGAGTGAAAAAAGCAGCGTTAAGGCTCTTTTTTTTACTACCGCTGGTATTACGAGTATTGCAGGTTTAGCAGCACCGCACACTTTTTTGGCCGGAACGCAACGTAACTACCGCAGCTTTTCAAAAGTCCTTTTTCAATGGGACTTCCTTTGCGCCGGTATTACGAGTTTGCCTGGGAGGCCAAAAAGTGAGAGGTACAGCCTAAATCTACAAGATCCATAACGTAAACTGAAAGTCAGTAGTTATGAGTTTTATGCTACAACACCGTAACATAAAACTCATAACTAAAGTGCTAAAAAGTACACTAACACCCATAAACTACCTATTAACCCCTAAACCGAGGCCCTCCCGCCTCACAAACACTAAAATTATTAACCCCTAATCTGCCGCTCCAGACATCGCGGCCAATAGAACATATTAACCCCTAAATCGCCGCACTCCTGCATCGTAAACACTAGTTAAATATTATTAACCCCTAATCTGCTGCCCCCAATATCGTCGCCACCTACATACACTTATTAACCCCTAATCTGCCGTCCCCAAAATCACTGCCACTATACTAAAGTTATAAACCCTAACCCTAAGTCTCACTCTAACCCTAACACCCACTAACTTTAATATAATTAAAATAAATCTAAATAAAAATTACAATTAATACCTAAATAATTCCTATTTAAAACTAAATACTTACCTATAAAATAAACCCTAAGATAGCTACAATATAACTAATAGTTACATTGTAGCTATCTTAGGTTTTATTTTTATTTCACAGGTAAGTTTGTATTTATTTTAACTAGGTAGACTAGTTAGTAAATAGTTATTTACTATTTACTAGCTACCTAGCTAAAATAAATATAAATTTACCTGTAAAATAAAACCTAACCTGAGTTACACTAACACCTAACCTTACAATACAATTAAATACATTACATTTATTAAATACAATTAACTAAATTACAAAAAACCCCCACTAAATTACGCAAAATAAAAAATAAATGATCAAATATTTAAACTAATTACACCTAATCTAATAGCCCTATCAAAATAAAAAAGTCCCCCAACATAAACCCCCCCTAGCCTAAACTAAACTGCCAATAGCCCTTAAAAGGGCCTTTTGCAGGGCATTGCCCCAAAGAAATCAACTCTTTTACCTGTAAAAAAAAAAAATACAAACAACCCCCCCAACAGTAAAACCACCACCCACACAACCAAAACCCATAAATAAAAACCTATATAAAAAACCTAAGTTTCCCATTGCCCTGAAAAGGGCATTTGGATGGACATTGCCCTTAAATGGGCATTTAGCTCTTTTTCAGCCCAAATCCTAAGCTAAAAATAAAACCCACCCAATAAACCCTTAAAAAAACCTAACACTGACCCCCGAAGATCCACTTACAGTTTTTGAAGACCCGACATCCATCCTCAACGAAGCGGCAGAAGTCCTCAACGAAGCAGCAGAAGTCTTCATCCAACCGGGCAGAAGTCTTCATCCAGACGGCATCTTCTATCTTCATCCATCCGGCGTGGAGAGGCTCTATCTTCAAGCACATCCGGCGCGGAGCATCCTCTTCTGACGATGGCTCTTCTCGAATGAAGGTTCCTTTAAGTGACATCATCTAAGATGGCGTCCTTTGAATTCCGATTGGATGATTGAATTCTATCAGCCAATCGGAATTAAAGGTGAAAAAATCTTATTGGCTGATGCAATCAGCCAATAGGATTGAGCTTGCATTCTATTGGCTGTTCCAATCAGCCAATAGAATGCAAGCTCAATCCTATTGGCGGCAGATTAGGGGTTAATAAGTGTAATGTAGGTGTCGGTGATGTCGGGGCTGCAGATTAGGGGTGTTTAGACTCGGGGTTTATGTTAGGGTGTTAGGTGTAAACATAACTTTTTATTTCCCCATAGGAATCATTGGGGCTGCGTTCCCCATAGGAATCATTGGGGCTCCACATATGTGTGCAAGATGACTAATTTTTTATTACATTTTTTTTACACATATATATACTTTTTTGTATGGAACTGATTTTTTTTTGCACTTGCACTTTATTACACTTGCATTGTACTTATTTTTGCGGTATAGAAATTTTTTGCACAAGTCACTTGAATTTTTTGCTATCTATTAGTTTTACTATTATAGTGCTATCTGTGTATAGGATTGGTTAGATTTTCAAATATAATTTCGTTGTCTCTGTTTTCCTACTTTGTACAATGACAATAAAACAAATCTAATCTAATGGAGCTTTACGCTCTTTTATTGCAGGTGTTAGGCTTTTTTCAGCCAGCTCTCCCCATTGATGTCTATGGGGAAATCATGCACAAGCACATAAAATCAGCTGAAAAAGGCATTTGGATGGGCATTGCCCTTAAAAGGGCATTTAGCTCTTTTTCAGCCCAAATCCTAAATTAAAAATAAAACCCACCCAATAAACCCTTAAAAAAACCTAACACTGACTCCCGAAGATCCACTTACAGTTTTTGAAGACCCGACATCCATCCTCAACGAAGCAGCAGAAGTCCTCAACGAAGTGGCAGAAGTCTTCATCCCATCGGGCCGAAGTCTTCATCCAACCGGGCAGAAGTCTTCATCCAGACGGCATCTTCTATCTTCATCCATCCAATCGGAATTAAAGGTTAAAAAGGTTAAAGGTTAAAAAATCCTATTGGCTGATGCAATCAGCCAATAGAATTGAGCTTGCATTCTATTGGCTGATTGGAACAGCCAATAGAATGCAAGCTCAATCCTATTGGCTGATTGCATCAGTCAATAGGATTGAAGCTCAATGCTATTGGCTGATTGCATCAGCCAATAGGATTTTTTAACCTTTAATTTCGATTGGGTGATAGAATTCTATCAGCCAATCGAAATTCAAGGGACACCATCTTGGATGATGTCACTTCATTCGAGAAGAACCATCGTCAGAAGAGGATGCTCCACGCCGGATGTCTTGAAGATGGAGCCGCTCCGTCCCGGATGGATGAAGATAAAAGATGCCGTCTGGATGAAGACTTCTGCCCGGTTGGATGAAGACTTTGGCCCACTTGGATGAAGACTTCTGCCGCTTCGTTGAGGACTTCTGCCGCTTCGTTGAGGATGGATTGGGTCTTCAAAAACTGTAAGTGGATCTTCAGGAGTCAGTGTTAGGTTTCTTTAAGGGTTTATTGGGTGGGTTTTATTTTTAGCTTAGGATTTGGGCTGAAAAAGACCTAAATGCCCTTTTAAGGGCAATGCCCATCCAAATGCCCTTTTCGGGGCAATGGGGAGCTTAGGTTTTTTGGATAGGTTTTTTATTTGGGTGGGTTTGGTTGTGTGGGTGGTGGGTTTTACTATTGGGGGTTGTTTGTATTTTATTTTTTTTTTACAGGTAAAAGAGCTGATTTCTTTGGGGCAATGCGCCGCAAAAGGCCCTTTTAAGGACTATTGGCAGTTTAGTTTAGGCTAGGGTTTTTTTTATTTTTGGGGGGGGGGGGGGCTTTTTTTATTTTGATAGGGCTATTAGAGTAGGTGTAATTAGTTTTAATATTTGAAAATTTATTTTTTATTTTGTGTAATTTAGTGTTTGTTTTTTTTTGTAATTTAGTTAATTGTATTTAATAAATGTAATTTATTTAATTGTTGTGTAAGGTTAGGTGTTAGTGTAACTCAGGTTAGGTTTTATTTTACAGGTAAATTTGGATTTATTTTAGCTAGGTAGCTAGTAAATAGTTAATAACTATTTACTAACTAGTCCACCTAGTTAAAATAAATTCAAACTTACCTGTGAAATAAAAATAAAACCTAAGATAGCTACAATGTAACTATTAGTTATATTTTAGCTAGCTTAGGGTTTATTTTATAGGTAAGTATTTAGTTTTAAATAGGAATTAGTTAATTATTTATAGTAGGTTTTATATAGATTTTTTTAATTACATAAAAATTAGGGGGTGTTAGGGTTAGGCTTAGGGTTGGGGTTAATAACTTTAGTATAGTGGCGGCGATGTTGGGGGCGGCAGATTAGGGGTTAATAAGTGTAGGTATCTGGCGGTGACATTGGGGGCGGCAGATTAGGGGTTAATAAATATAATGTAGGTGGCGGCGGTGTTGGGGGCGACAGATTAGGGGTTAATAAGTGTATGTAGGTGGCGGCAAGTTTGGGGCGGCAGATTAGGGGTGTTTAGACTTGGGGTTTATGTTAGGGTGTTAGGTGTAAACATAACTTTTTATTTCCCCATAGGAATCAATGGGGCTGTGTTACGGAGCTTTACGCTCCTTTATTGCAGGTGTTAGGCTCTCCCCATTGATGTCTATGGGGAAATTGTGCATGAGCACGTAAAACCAGCTCAAAGCAGCGCTGGTATTGGAGTGCGGTATGGAGCTCAATTTTGCTCTACGCTCACTAATTGCCTGCTAACGCCGGGTTTATGAAAACCTGTAATAGCAGCGCTATAGGGAGATGAGCAGTGGCAATAACTTGCAAGTTAGCACCGAGTAGCTCTTACCGCAAAACTCGTAATCTAGCCGTGAGTTATGGGAAAATGTTTTAGCTGCTCACTAAAGGCCCGATGGTCTAAAGATCTCTGGGCTGTTGAAATTATTGAAGATTGCTCGCCAGTGCTTCTGATTCCCTGGCTGAATGATTTTAAATATCTTACAAAATGAATAATTGAACCATTTACACAAAAAATACTCAGGAAAAAACTGTATTAAGGTGCATCAAAAATCAAAGTTTATCAAAAACTTAAAATTTGTATGTAAATTACACAGTAATAAATTGTATAAAATATGCATAGCGTAAATCGTAATTTAAGTGCACTGGATGTGCCAAAAAACACAGATAGTCATACTTATAAGTAAAGCGTAATTGTTGTTTTTTTTTCATAAAATGGGCTGAACATGGGTGTTCCATGGGCATGTATGAAATTCTTTCTAATCCCAACATAATTCTGTAAAGATTTTTGCACTACAGATCTCACAGTTTTTTCTTGCAATCTAAAATATATTTTCTCATAACAATCAAAATACTTAAAACCCTAATAGAAAAACACTTGCATATAAAAATATAAGTGATTGTAAGATGCTATACGCAGAAAGCCACGTAATGTGAATTATATTGGCTCCAGGATTTACTTTTTAAAGTGCACCCCCTGCTCCCTACTAACTATACTTTACGTAGTGTCACTTTCCTGCAAGCTCCATTCCTTTCAATAGGAGACATCTCACCGCTCACAGGGACTACCCCTTTTTTACAATATTTCCACCAGGGCAGCCCCTGTGAGAGTCAGTGAGAAACACTAAGGGATAGATTTAACAAAGGTCGAGCGGACATGATTCGCTGTAGCATACGCTGTCGGCATTTAATATTGCACAAGCATTTCTGGTGAAATGCTTGTGCAATGCCCCCCCTGCTAACTTGCGGCCAAATAGCCGCTAGAAGGGGGCGTCAACCATCCTGATCTAATCGGGATGATTTCAGTTCACTACCTAAAAGGTAGCAGAGAAGTTAAGGAGCAGCAGTCTTCAGATGGACCTGAAACTATGGGGCTCCGAAGCAGCATCCACTGCTTAATAAATGGACCCCTAAGTCTTATCTGGCACAAAATTAGATAAATTTGCCAGTGTCTAGAAGTGAAAACTGTGCTGCCCTCTTACCATCCTCCTTTAAGAAAGAATCCAGATCCAATTTACAGAACTTCTCAGCAGAGCCAGCAGCCTTCTTTTATGAGGGGTTATCATTCTTTCTTGACCCAGCACGTAGGCTACAATTACGGCTTCTGCCGAAACGCGTAAGCCTATCTGACACACCCCTTTGCATTTCTCAATGGGCTCTGCTCTTTTAAAGATTTAAAAAATAAGGCAATTTTTTTTATTTAAATCTGACAGTCCGCACTCCTGTCTTTTTCTTCTCTACCAAACCTGGTTCCAGATAATTTTAACAGACAGTAAAAACTTGGTAATCAATAGAAGTAATAGTCTCCTATCAACTTTCTGACACTGTGGTGCCACAAAAGAATGTTCCATTATAGACTTCAGAATCCACATATGGGGCAAGAGTTTCCTTCACTTGATAATCCAGCTCTGTACAACCTATACAATGAGTAACTTCTGTTTTAAAAGCCACTTGGAGTCTCTGCGGTGAAGCAGCATAATCCAAGAGAAGAAATAGCAGGTACTCGAAGAGAAGGTAATAAAAATCCAAGCTTTATTTCAAACTTGCTTGGAAAATAAAAAAGGATCAGAGACCTCAAAAAATGGCACCAAACAAGAGACAGGTAGACAAACAGATAGCGTCTGACATGTTTGTCTACCTGTGTCTTATTTTGTGCCATTGTTTGAGGTCTCTGAGCCTTTTTTATTTGCCAAACAAGTGTGGAATAAAGCTTGGATTTTTATTACCTTCTTTTCGAGCGCTCCAGTGTGGGGGACTATCATCTTTGAGACACTGAGAATGTCTGTTTTCTGTCTGGTACAAGCAGCATAATCTATCTACTTATCAGATATGGCCCTATCTGGGCTTGGTAGTCATCACAGGTAGAAGTCTCACTGTGTGGGGTAGGGTGAGTGGAACTCAATATGCAGCCTTTTTAAAATGCTTTAATAAAGCATTAGAAAAAAACAAGAATTGATCAAAATCAAGTGTAAACCAGTGCAGAGTCCAGGAACAGGCCAAAGGTTGGGTACTGTGAGATCTGTCTAGCAACTAGGTACCAAGGGGCAAAGCAGAGCAGAGTCCAGAAATGGGCCAAAGGTCAGGTACCGTGAGAACAGTCCAGCAACTAGGCACCAAGGGGGGAAGACAAGATTAATGTCCAGTAGGCACATGCATACTGTATATACACACACACATATATATATATATATATATATATATATATATATATATATATATATATATATATATATATATATGTATATATAAAATAAATATACACACACACATATATATATATATATATATATATATATATATATATATATATATATATATATATATATATATAAAAACACACACACACATATATATTGCATACACACACACATATATACAGGTATATATATATATATATATATATATATATATATACTGTATATACACATACACTCACACATACATTCAATATATATATATATATATATATATACACACACACACACACACACACACACATATACACATACATACACACACACATATATATATATAAAAATATAAATATAAACACACTTATACATACATAAACACACGTTTATATATACTGTAGGTATACATATATACAGATAAATAAAGGAATATCTATTTAAAAAATACTTAGAACATATTCTTCTATGTGCAGTACATTGGAATGTATAATATTTACAGTAAATACACAGTATAACACTTTATTAAAGGTGAATATTGCATAAATATGATTTTTCATGTTTTCATCTACAATTTTTTTAAGATATTTATTATCAGTGTTATTATGAGTGTAACTGTATCGTTAAATGTATTTTTTATGTGTTTTGTGCAACTTTGTATTCGACCGTAATAGTTAATCAGAGTTCTGAGGTCACAGTAAATATTCTAGTGTAAATCTCGATTATGCTCACTCATTCATATTTACTTTCAACTTGTAATACGACCAGAATTTAAATGGACACTGAACCCAATTTTTTTTCTTTCGTGATTCAGATAGAGCATGCAATTGTAAGCAACTTTCAAATTTACTCCTATTATCAATTTTCTTCGTTCTTTTGCTATTTTTATTTGAAAAAGAAGGCATCTAAGCTAAGGAGCCAGGCAATTTTTGGTTCAGACCATGGACAGCACTTGTTTATTGGTGGGTGAATTTATCCACCAATCAGCAAGAACAACCCAGGTTGTTCACCAAAAATGAGCCGGCATCTAAACTTACATTCTTGCTTTTCAAATAAAGATACCAAGAGAATGAAGAAAATTGATAATAGGAGCAAATTAGAAAGTTGCTTAACATTGCATGCTCTATCTGAATCACGAAAGAAAAAATTTGGGTTCAGTGTCCCTTTAACTTGCATGTAAACGGACTTGAAATCCCGATATCGCTTCTGCGCAAACGAAAGCACTCCACTCGTAAGCTAGCCCTTAGTCTTCAAATGAAATAAATTCAAGAATCATTAGTAAAAGGAAGAAGACTGCACGCCATATCGAGCTCACAAATAAAGTTTCTCACTCCAGCTACAAGGTGTGTACCCTCCTCACCTTTTTCTACTTATATATAGGAGCTTTTTCCGGAAAAGTGCAAGAAGCTTGCACCATATCTTAAAGTGACATTAAATCCAAATTTTTTCTTTTATGATTATGGAGCATACAATTTTAAACAATCTTACTATTAACTTCTATTATCAAATTTGCTTCATTCTTGTGGTATCCTTTATTGAAAAGAGCAGCAATGCACTACCGGGACCTAGGTGAACACATCAGGTGAGTCAGAAACAAGAGACATATATGTGTAGCCACCAATCACCCACCAGTAGTGCATTGCTGCTCTGGAGCCTACCTACGTATGCTTTTCAAAAAAGGATATCAAAACAACAAAGCAAATAAGATAAATAGCACATTTTTTTAAATAAATACAAATTGAAGTATGATAGTAATGGAGTCAAATAATCAAACTAAACTTGGTGTGACTGACATACAAGTGATGTAATTTCAAAGTATTAACGCGTTTTTGCTTTGAGAAAAGAGAAAAATCCATGAAAACTTTTTTTTTTTTAAGGACTCAAAAATTAAAACTAATGCAAAGCCCATTGCACAGCACAGATTGGCATATGCCACATTCAGTTCTGATCCTTAATTGCATAAAAGCAATTTGAAAAAAAAGAGAGAATTCATCTTTCTTTTTTGCTTAATTCTTTTTTTAATGGAAACAAATAAAACATTTTTTTTAAAGTTTCAGAATGTAATGTATTGTGTAAAACATGAACAGCACACAAAACCCTGATTCATCTGTAAATCTAAATCTCTGTGGGTGATTAATAGTGTTTTGCCTTTTATGAACAATTATATTTTATAATTTACAAAGCAATTCAAGGAAAAGTAACAAATAAAGCTATTTTTAATGGGAAATACAAAATACAATTCATAAATTAACTCTTTGCCAAAAGCACCATCGAGCTTTCAAGTAGATGTATTGTCTGGTTGTATCCATCAACACACAATGCACAAATACATTTAATTTACTAATACAAACTTGATAGACACTACAATTTATGTCTTTTAGTACCAAACAAAAGCAGTGTTCCAAAAAAATTTATTATCTCATCAAATTATTAAAAGGACACAATATGCCTTATAATTACAACCCTTTTAGCAATCTTCTAATAAATTAATCTGCCATACTTCTGTGAAAACTTTTTAAATAAACTTGTTTTTAATGGCTAACCCCCCCCCCCCCCGCCTCTACCATTTAATTTATTTTGTGATGCTAATCTGGACTTTTTTTTCTGAAGTAGACATAGCAAAATGCACATTGTTTTGCTGTACCATATTAAATGCCTCTTATCTCCTATTATGTGGCCAGTTAGCTACAGATATAAATTCGTTTTTACAGTAATTAAACATGGCTGACTTGTATAAGTATAAGCTTCCAGTTCTCACAAGTGTAAACATTTTTTAAAAGATAAATTACAGGGGGGCGGAGTTAACCGTCAAGCTGGAGAGACGTACTTGAAAGGAGCTCTCTCTCACTTTCACATTTTAAATATAAATAAGCAGTTTTTTTTACCTATATATTGACTCTCTTTTATAGTCATTACTCTTAGGACATTTACTGGAGGTATATGAGTGATTTTTACATTTGGGCGAAGTGAACTTTGTGTGCTGTGGGCGCTCTCAACCGGCACCGATCTGACAGAGGGGAACTGCCTCACAATACCCTGCTATAAACCCGACTAGCTGCCTGACACCTGCTGTTGGACTCCGGTCTGATAACCAGCTGCCCTTTTGATTATACATAACTGCTGCCCGGAGGGTCGGGGCTCCGCTCCAGAGCAGCAGCCTACTACCGCATGCAGGACTATTGGGAAGTGACAGAGCTGACCCCCAGTCTAAAGGACTAATTACCACTTGGATTCTACCTCCACTCCTTTGAGGTACCTTACCCCTGCTTCCAGCTCGATTCCGGACGGAGCACATGTGGGCCTTTGGCGGAGTTTAGCGCTGATTACCCTTTGGCGCGAACTCGCCATCTTGAGGCCTGACCTTTTTGCAAGACCTGTCAATCTCAAGCGAAGTGAACTGAAGCTGCCTTCCAACCAACAGACATCAAGGAGGGTAAGAACCTATCTGTATGGATTGCACTGCTTTTGTTTTACACACCGGATAGCATATTGGGGGACAAACTGAAAACCAAAAATTAAGAGGGAGCAAGATACGTTACTTAACGATCAGATATATTTTACAAGTTAACCCCAAGCTGCTATGAACTGATTAGTTTAATTAAACACCTCTATTTTATACCGGAATATTAGTCTTTGGGACTCCATATCTAGCCCTAAAACTGCAGTGTGTGAATTTAGCATACTTCCCATGCTTTGTAGAAGAGATTAATTGGAGTTGAGGAATCACTGTATTTTCTTCACTAACAAACACATTGAAACTCCCCTAATCCTGGGTTGGGGACAGGAGAAGATTCTTCTTTCATGATATATACTACAATAAGAAACGAAAATTGTGACTCAGATGATTATTAGTGTGGACTGTATTCATGAGGAATTTGCCTTTATATACATAGCTGGTACTGCAGTTTAAGAAGTGTTTTTAGTTGCATGGACTGCAGAATATAAACACTAATCCATCTGCTTTTGACCTGAACTAACCAGGATATCTGCTTAATATATGGGCATGCTGAACACCCAGGCTGATTGAGACATAGGTATTGGAAGTCATTGCAACCCTCCCTAACAGATATAACAGTTATATTAATATGCATTTGATGCTAGACTCACAGTAAAGGGAGACTTATCTCAAACCACTTATTCTAAACGTTGCAATTGGATCTCAGACTCTGATGAACACTATTACCGATTCTGTTTAATACATATATCCCTGTGACTTTATCCAGAACCATCCAATACACCCATCCCTTGCATATATTTATCACATAGACAGGTTGCTGGAGATTCAGGTGCAGGACTGTCTTTGATGAATGCTTGTTTTCCCTAGTATACAGCTGTGTATCTCTGTTTTGCACCACTGTAAAGTTAACTCATAAACATCAAGAAGAAGGAAATAGGTGCAATATACAGCTATCTCACAGGCACATAGTCGAGGCTCCCTGCCTAAGTATTCCTACACATCCTTCCTAATGTGACCTGTCAAAAAGAGGTGAGGATACATCTCTGATTAATCTATGCACCTATGCGTTATACACTAAAAACAAAGTAATAACAAAAAGGACAAACAGCATCTGAAGTGCTGTGGAGTTCATTCTCAACTCATCTCCCTGGCTAAAAATACACTCTCCTCTCCCGTTTCCTGCTGTCAGTTTTGGCAGTGGGTCATACCCCTATATCCTTTTCCCTTGATCGCCCTGTGAGGGCAACCTCCCCGAGGAGAAGTGTACAACAAGTCACTACAGAGTGCTACAACCTGTTAACGAAGTGCCTCACCACTCTCCTATCCACACAGTACAAGTGAATCATAAAACATGTCTCATTCAAACAGGAAGAAAACGAACAATAAACACAATGAAGGCCCAAAAAGAACTGTGGCGGATCACTTCCATAGTAAATTCCTACTGGAGAGAGACCTATCAGACGAGGACTCTAGAGATTCACCATCTGGCCAAGGAGAGGAAGAGCCACACCCCTCTGGGAAAGATTTTATCTATAGCACCGAAAATACTACCCTCAAGGAACTTATTAATTCCTTATCAACCAAAATGGACTCTCACCACTCTTCCCTAAAGCAGGAAATCAGAACATCTGTCGCTGATCTTAAGAGAGAAATATCCACACTTGGGGATAGAACTGATACTCTAGAACATAAACATGAAGACCTAGCAACAGATCATTCAAACCTCCTTGCATACTCACAGTCATTAGCGGAAATGATCTCGGACCTCGAAGTAAAACTAGCAGACCTTGAGGATAGATCTAGGCGCAACAACGTGCGCCTTAAAGGTATCCCCGAAAGTGTTTCTAATGCTGATCTCATTAAATTCCTAGAACAGTTGTTTGTAGAACTGGTTGTCTCCCCACAGGATCAGGAATCAAAAATAGACAGGGCTCATAGAGCTGTCCGACCAAGAAATTCAAATCAGGCACAGCCTAGAGATGTTGTTGTGAGGCTACACCATTACACTTTCAAAGAAAAAATTCTTAAGGCGGCCTTCATGAACAAAGATCTCCCGGAACCCTATAAAGACCTACAGTTCTTCCCTGACCTATCATCTCATACGCTATCAAAGAGAAGATCATTTCAGCCTATTACTCACTGCCTCCGAAAGAACTCTATAAAATACAGATGGGGTTTCCCAGTACGGCTATTTTTCCAACATGATGGACTCTCTTTCACTGTTTCCAACCTGAAACAAGGAATGGAGCTTCTTAACAAACTGCATCTTCTTCAGAGCCCTCAGGCTACACCCTCTGCTCGCCCTGAGCTAAACATTGTTCAAAAGGACTATCCTACTAATAGCTCTACAAATACTGAACCCACCTCTCTGAGAATGGAAACTTCAGATTGTAGCCCCAAGCCCAGAAGATCTTCACCTGCCTCTAAGAGACGGAATACTGCCCAGCTTGACAAGTAAACACTATTTCCATACAGGACTTACTCTACAGACTCGACAATTGTTGTGTGCCAGGTATATGATACCCAAATTCCACAGTTCATTGGAAAGAGAGACCCTTTATGATATTTAATCCTTACAACTTTCGGGACATTTTAAAAGTAAAGCTTTCCACTAACCCTATTCCTTCCTTACAGGTTTAATCACACGCTAACTTCAAGATTCTGTACTGTAAGGTACAGAGATTATAAATTACCTGCATAATTACTGGAGTTTTAGTCATCCCCCCCTACTCGAAGTGTAATTGTTCATGGGTTTATGCTGCCCTCCCCATACAGGTCTGGCCCTCCACTAACATAATGTCTCTATACTCTGCATCTTGATGTTGTAAGATTGATGTCGTTATACTGAAATTGGAGTCATTCAGGCTCTGACTTAACGATAAATGTTACCTATTAATGATATCCTTTTCATGCCAGATTTTACCTATTATATTCTATTTACTAGTATGTTATAATTGTATACCCACATGGTAAGCATTAACCCCTGAATTTAAATGATACTTATCTGAATGTCATATGTTAACATACACTGCAACCCTGTGAACATTATTCTCATCCATGTCCAGACACACATGTGCTCTGTTCAGATACTATATTTCTATTATTCAATAAGGACTACAGCTAGATAGGTCCCCTTATGAGAGACCATAGTTTACTGGGCATAATGATGCTGCTTCTCCCATAGAATATTAATGTCGTAGTTTGCTACCACAATGGAGCGCAACTGCTTACATTCATATACCCATACTACTCCAAAGTATGCAATTACTATGATATAACCTAAATAGCTGAGTAACTAGTATGTTCCCCTCACCGTAACTGCTCTAGCTTCTTCTAAAGACATATATATAAGTAGGATGTAGCTATCATTAACTAAAATCTCAAGTAAACACCACTAGAACATATGATGGATAAGTGGGTTGCCAATACTATATTATTACTATGTTTGACTAATTGCTCCTGCTTTATTCTTTAACTAGCTATTTTATTTTCTCGGCCCATGTGTTTATAGCCGGATCCCAATTAAATCTATTACGTAGTCAACACTAAATTCTAGAATTAGGTATCGAGCAGTTGACTATTACCCCAAAATATGCGATTTAATGAGAATCGCATACATATTTAAGTAACTAATAAGGATTCCTCACAGAATCTTACCTAGCTCTTACATGAGATATGAATAATGAGAGGGAGTCTCTACTCTCTATTAAAATTCCACGCATATACATTTAGAAAATAGGATTGATGAGATAAGTGTTTATGCTTTATTGTAATTATGTTTGATGGGTTACTTTAACTCTACTACTTATTATGCTGTTTTTATCTTCTCAGCGCATGTGTTTGTAACTTGCTCTCAATCATATTCCAGGTATACGTCAGATGAGGTATGGATAAACATTGATTAAGTTTTGTCTTAGTTTATTACAGTTAGAGCCAGAGTCTAGCCAGATTTCTCCTTATGGACGGTTGACTCTGAGCCCGAAGTTTTATTGACTGTTAGAGTTACAAACTGGTTGCCCCGCCCCCCCCCTTACTTGGGGAGGCGACCATTACTTTATCACTTTAATTTATGGTTATAATCGATGGTTCTAAATGTTATTATATTTAATATTTTAAATCCCTAACTCATAGCGGTGCTTACCCGCTGAATAGCCCCCCAATTCCCCCTTGAAGCTGTAATTATTATTCTTTTTCCCCTTCCTAGCTTTCAGTGCACCCACGATCTATAAAAGTAAAAGCCCTAGTCCCACTATTACAAAATAGACCTATTTGTTAAAACATTGACTTATGCTTTTTTCTTCTTTTTATTTAATACTGGGAATATTGTTATAGAGTTATATATACGAAAATCATCCAGATTTGTACATAGGTCTCAGTGTATTGGTACACTTTCCTTACCCCTTTCCCCCTGTATCTCTCTTACCTCCCCATTCGCCCCCCATCCCTTTTTTTTTTTTTTTTTCTCTCACCTCCCCCTCAATATGGAATTGAATGTTATCACTCATAATGTACAAGGCCTTAATTCTCCAACCAAGAGAAGCCTATTATACGCCAATATTAGAAAACTTAAAGCTAATGTGGTTTTTCTGCAGGAGACCCATTGGATTAGATCCCCAGGCATCCCATTCTCCTTTAAAAATTTCTCAAATAAATTAGAGGCTTCCTATGTCACTAAGTCTAGAGGAGTTGCCATCTTATTCAAAGACACTCTTCAAGTTGAAAATATACACATTGAAATAGACCCGGAGGCTAGGTTTATTATCTCTATCTGCAAAATAAATGAACAAAAATATACCTTGGTAAATCTATATGCCCCGAATTTCAGACAAATACCTTTTCTAAAACGCGTCCTTAAGCTCACTGCCACGATGAGACAGGGTACTTTAATAATAGGAGGAGATTTCAACCTAGTATTGGATCCCTTAAAAGACAGAAGGGGGACTGTAAGACCGACTCCAGATAGAGCAACCAACTCCTTATCTAACGCATTTAGGAATCTAGTCGCACAATATAGTCTTCATGATACTTGGAGAGCTAAACATCCCTCAGACACTGATTTCACTTTTTATTCTAGCGCCCACAAGATGTTCTCTAGATTGGACTATATATTTGTCGAGGCACACACTCTTAATGAAATCCACTCTTCTAAAATAGAAGTCATCACTTGGTCTGACCATGACCCCGTAATTATATCCTTCTTCTCCTCTCCTACCATTGCACCTAAAAAATGGAGGTATGAAGCGTGGTTGTTAACAAATCCCCACACACTTCAGGAAACTAGAAACAATCTGCAAGAATTCATACAGAATAATGATACACAACAAACTGACATCCAATATGTATGGGCCTCTCTTAAAGCTTATCTGAGGGGGATCCTAATTAATAAAGCAGCAATATCCAAAAAAACTCAGGGTAGATCGCTCGCGGAACTCACATGTGAGTTTAGGCGTCAAACTTCCTTTCTTAAGTTAAACCCCTCGGTGCAAGGCGCGAGACAGCTCAAACTTTTGAGAGAGGAACTCAATAAACTGGAACTCATTAACCCCTTAATGACCACAGCACTTTTCCATTTTCTGTCCGTTTGGGACCAAGGCTATTTTTACATTTTTGCGGTGTTTGTGTTTAGCTGTAATTTTCCTCTTACTCATTTACCGTACCCCCACATATTATATACCGTTTTTCTCGCCATTAAATGGACTTTCTAAAGATACCATTATTTTCATCATATCTTATAATTTACTATAAAAAAAATATAAAATATGAGGAAAAATTGAAAAAAAATACACTTTTTCTAACTTTGACCCCCAAAATCTGTTACACATCTACAACCACCAAAAAACACCCATGCTAAATAGTTTCTAAATTTTGTCCTGAGTTTAGAAATACCCAATGTTTACATGTTCTTTACTTTTTTTGCAAGTTATAGGGCAATAAATACAAATAGCACTTTGCTATTTCCAAACCATTTTTTTTCAAAATTAGCGCTAGTTACATTAGAACACTAATATCTTTCAAGAATCTCTGAATATCTATTGACATATATATATTTTTTTTTAGTAGACATCCCAAAGTATTGATCTAGGCCCATTTTTGTATATTTCATGCCACCATTTCACCGCCAAATGCGATCAAATTAAAAAAAACGTAACATTTTTCACAATTTTAGGTTTCTCACTGAAATCATTTACAAACAGCTTGTGCAGTTATGGCACAAATGGTTGTAAATGCTTCTCTGGGATCCCCTTTGTTCAGAAATAGCAGACATATATGGCTTTGGCGTTGCTTTTTGGTATTTAGAAGGCCGCTAAATGCCGCTGCGCATCACACGTGTATTATAGCTAGCAGTGAAGGGGTTAATTAGGTAGCTTGTAGGGAGCTTGCAGGGTTAATATCACATTTAGAGTAGAGCTCAGCCTCCCACCTGAAACATCAGACCCCCTGATCCCTCCCAAACAGCTCTCTTCCCTCCCCCACCCCACAATTGTCCCCGCCATCTTAAGTACTGGCAGAAAGTCTGCCAGTACTAAAATAAAAGCTATATTTGGTTTTTTTGTGTGTTTTTAAAAAGGCATATTTACATATGCTGCTGTGTACTATCCCCCCTTATCCCCTAACCTCACTGATCCCCCCCAAACAGCTCTATAACCCTCCCACTCTAACTTAATCTGCGCCATCTTGGGTACTGGCAGCTGTCTGCCAGTACCCAGTTTAGAAGAAAAACATGCTTTTTTTAAATTTTTACTAATTTTTTCTGTAGTGTAGCTTCCCCCCACACCAAACCAACCCCCACCCCTCCACGATCTCTTTTTGTGCTTTTGCACAAACAAGATTTTGGTATTTTTTATTAAATATATTTGCCGTAGTGTAGCGGTTCCCACCCGCTCCCGCCCGTGCACGCGCCCGCCCGCCACCCTCCGTGCACGCGCGCGCGCCCGCGCGCGCCCCCTAACGTTCCCGCCCCCGATCCCGCCCCCCTTGACTTCACGGCACCCACCGATGGCCGCCCACCCGCCTCCCAAGCCGGCTCCCACCCACCAACGATACCGGCCATCGATGTCCGGTGCAGAGAGGGCCACAGAGTGGCTCTCTCTGCACCGGAAGGCCATGTAAGGTTATTGCAGGATGCCTCCATATCGAGGCATCACTGCAATAACCGGAAAGCAGCTGCAAGCGATCAGGATCGCTTCCAGCTGCTTTCCACACAGAGGACGTGCAGGGTACGTCCTCAGGCATTAACTGCCTTTTTTTTGAGGACGTACCCTGCACGTCCTCGGTCATTAAGGGGTTAAAGTACAAAAAACCCCTTTCAGCCTTAAGCAAACTTATTACTATCTCAGTAACAAAGCTAACACTATGATGGCATCTAAACTTAGAATGAGACAAGTGCAACGCGCTATATCCTCCATTTCGCTGGAGGGCAAACTAGCAACATCTCCGGGAGACATCGGAGAATTGTTTCGAACCGTCTACACCAAGCTATATAGCTTAACTAATGAGACCTCATTTGAGGTATACTCCCCTGAAGAAATCAGCGCTCTCCTAGGAACGTTACAACTCCCTAAAATCAATGAAGAGGCGGAGGTAATGTTACGGTCTTCAATATCTGTGGAAGAATTGAGGATTGCAATAGCTCAGCTTAAAAGTAACAAAGCCCCGGGCCCGGACGGGTATACAGGTCACTTTTACAAAACTTTTAGTGAAACCTTAGAACCAGTATTACTCAGAACCTTTAACTCTTTTATGGATACCGGGTTGTGTCTGGGTGAATTCCTAGAAGCAGACATCATCACCATACTAAAGCCAAATAAAGACCCTACCCTTTGTCAGAATTATAGACTGATATCTCTGATCAATTCAGATATAAAACTTTATTCTAAAATTCTTGCCAATAGATTGGCTAAGGTCATATGTACCTTGGTTCACCCGGACCAGGTGGGATCAGGGCCCTGATAATACCCGAAGGATATTTAGTATATTATATGAGGCTAAGAATAGGAAGATTCCCCTCCTGGCTCTGTCCCTGGATGCTGAGAAGGCATTTGACAGGGTCAGGTGGGTCTATCTCTGGTGCACTCTAGAAGCTTTCCACATACCCCCTCAGTTTATCAGAGCGATAAAGGTCTTATATTCAGCCCCAACAGCAAAAATTATTGGAGTTGGTTTTCAATCTAATCCTTTTAATATTCTGAATGGAACCAGGCAGGGATGCCCCCTGTCTCCGATGCTATTTGCATTGGCGATAGAGCCTTTGGCTCATCTCATCAGAAAAGACTCTGATATTACAGGTGTCAACTTTGGAGGATCACCTCACAAGATAGCACTATTCGCAGACGACGTTACTTTACTACTTACGTCACCGTCCACATCTTTACCAGCAGTTTTCAAGTGCCTAGATGTTTTTTCTAAATGTAGCTTCTACAAATTGAACTATTCAAAGACTGAGGTGCTTCATATTAATATTCCAAATGCAGAGTTGAAACTTCTACAAAGAAAATTTGACTTCTTGTGGTCTGATGTTTCTATCAAACACTTGGGCATCCACCTAGGGCCAGACCCTGATGTTGTAATTAAAAAAAACTTCATTGACCGAGTGCCGGAATTCAAGAGGCTCCTTGAGAGCTGGGAGTTCAGAGAATTTTCGTGGACTGGCCGAATTGCTGCGGTCAAAATGTTGCTCCTCCCAAAAATCACATACCTATTTCGGTGCATAACTCTCACGGTTCCGAGGCCGATTTTAAATAAATAACAGAGCCTAATTTCGAGATACGTTTGGAAAGGAGGAAGACCCAGAATTGCTACGGCGACCATCCAACAGCCTATTGATAGAGGAGGTTTAGCCTACCCGAGCGTTTTGATCTATCATGACGCTGCATGCCTGGCTCATCTTATGAGTTGGAGCCTGAGAGCTGATCAGCCCAGGTGGTTTGAGGTTGAGCAGTCCCTCCTTCCTGGGGGTGTCTTGCTCCCCGACCTTCCCTGGATTCCGGTGCATGTACGTACAACTATTCGGATTACTCACCCTATTATTCTGAACACGTTGATGCATTGGGATTCCACAAAAAACATGGAATCTATTGCCCCTCACCCTTCACCCCTCTATAAGTTACGAAACATTCTGATCTCTATGCCAGAGACCCATTTAAATATCTGGTCTGAAGCTGCTAACATGTCCATCGCATCCCTATACACCGGGGATACACTCTTGCCGTTTGACAAGGTTAAGACTAACCTCTCCATACCTTCTTCCCTGAGGTTTGAATATATCAGACTTGCGAGCATTCTTAAAGCTTGGGGGCTATTGGGGCAACCTACAAGAAGCCCTACCAGATGGGAGCAAAGATGGAACATAGGCAAATTGCTAAGGGGTTCCCTTTCTTTCCACTATAATCTCATGATCATGCCTTTACAACCTACAAAACACAGTCAATATAAGGCATGGGAACGGGAACTTCAAATTGACAGTGAGATTGCGATATGGCTTGGTGAGATCGTTAAAGCAAAGAAAATCTTACACAGTGCAACTCTTTGGGAACTATACTATAAGATAACTACTCGATGGCACTTCGTCCCGATCACTCTGAATAAATTTTATAAAACTACATCCCCTTTGTGCTGGCGGAATTGCGGACACCTAGGCACACAAGCCCATATTTGGTGGGACTGCCCTATAATTAGGGAGGCCTGGGGATTTGCATTTAACACCCTTGACTTGCTTGGCATCTCTTTGAGTCCAATACCTTCCGTGGGTCTCCTGCATCACAAACTAACGGTAATGTCTGAAGCCGAAAAAAATATTACAATGTATGTCCTTATGGCCACTAAGCTGGCTATTGCCAGAGATTGGAAACAAACATCTTGCCCTTCATCCCAAAAAATTATTGCAATACTTGATCATATCAGAAAGATGGAGGAGTTTGCATTCAGAAGCTTAAACAAGTTAGAGCTCTATCAGGAAACCTGGAGCAAATGGAATGTGATACATTGTCCATAGGCGTATAAACATATATAATATTGGACCTATAATAAGGAGTGAGCTGACTGATTTGAATTATTTTTTTTTATTTTTTTTTGTCTCTTTTTCTTTCTTCTTTCTCTCTCCCTTCCTTCCTTCCCCTTCCCCCCCCCCCTCTCTCCTATCCCACTGACAGAAGACCTTTGTGCTCGGTACTCTCACCTATGTACACCCTACCACAACTCAACTTTACAGACCTACTCTCTTAGAGAAGTAAGTTAATCACTAATGCAAATATGATTTGATCCCAATATTGGGAAACAATTGATATAACAATTGATAAATACTGCAGAAAATATACATATTTATTCCATAACAACAGTAGATAATATCTTTTGGCCAAACTTGGCAGCAGCTGATTGACGAACATCCAGCTTATAATGTAAAATAAAGGGTTATACAATTTCCAAACTGCAACTTGACAGATTTCATCTGGAGAAGCGTTGGCTTGAAAGGCCCAAGAAGTTGATACAGCCATTGTTGAATGAGCAATAAGCCCTTCAGGTACCTGTTCCCCTTTTTCTTTATAGGCCTTTGATATAGCCTGTACAATCCAATGAGAAATCATTGTTCATGATGGAGCTTGACCTTGATGAGGACCTTTAGGGGACAATGAATAACCTTTCAGTCTTACGAATATCTTGAGTCCTTGAGACATAAATCTGAAGACATCTTACTACATCCAAATGATACAAATTTTTACTTTGAGAATATGAGTTTTTAAGGCAAAAAGAGGGGAGAACAATATCCCGGTGTTGATGAAATTCGGAAACCACTTTTCGGAAGCAATTCAGGGACAGTACGAAGTACTACCTTGTCTTGATGGAATATAATGTTAGAGTCTTTAACTGACAGAGCTTGAAGTTCAGATACTTGGTGGGCTGATGTTATGGCCACTAGAAAAATGGTCTTTAAGGTGAGAAACAATAAGGAAACCTCACGTAAAGGTTCAAAGGGAGATTCCAAAACCAAAGGCAGGTCCCATGATGGAATTTGTGTTTTGACAGATGAACGGATATGGGCCAGAGCCTGAAAGAATTGAGTTTTCAGAGGATCCTGAGCCCATCTAATACCAGATATTACAGATATTGCAGAAATTTGAACCTTAGGAGTTCTAGCACTGAGGCCTTTAAGAAAACCATTGTGAAGGAAATCCAAAAGATGAAATATCTTGATTGTTAAAGGGACAGTCTAGGCCAAAATAAACTTTCATGATTCAGATAGAGCATGTCATTTTAAACAATTTTCCAATTTACTCTTATCACCAATTTTGCTTTGTTCTCTTGGTATTCTTAGTTGAAAGCTTAACCTAGGAGGTTCATATGCTAATTTCTTAGACCTTGAAGCCCACCTCTTTCAGATTGCATTTTAACAGTTTTTCACCACTAGAGGGTGTTAGTTCACATATTTCATATAGATAACACTGTGCTCGTGCACGTGAAGTAATCTGGGAGCAGGCACTGATTGGCTAGACTGCAAGTCTGTCAAAACAACTGAAAAAGGGGCAGTTTGCAGAGGCTTAGATACAAGATAATCACAGAGGTTAAAAGTATATTATTATAACTGTGTTGGTTATGCAAAACTGGGAAATGGGTAATAAAGGGATTATCTATCTTTTAAAACAATAAAAATTCTGGTGTAGACTGTCCCTTTAATGTAGATAAATCATGTGAAATCATCCATGATGAGAAAATGTCCCAGATACGATAGTATGCTTTAGATGTAGTTCCCTTTCGAGCTTGAAGAAGAATCTGAATGACTGGAGCTGAAACACTTAATTGTTATAATCTTGAGGCTTCACCAACCAGGCCGTTAACCTAAATTGGTATGGATGTGGATGAACCACTGGTCCATGATTCAACATGTCCAAAGAGATTGGAAGATGCCATGGAGGTTGAATTGCTAGTTTGAGTACCAGAGGAAACCAAGACCTTTGAGGCCAAAAGGGAAGGATAACAATGAAGGTAGCTGATTCAGCAGAATACTTTTCAATAACCTCAGAATGAGAGGAATTGGAGGGAAGACATATAGAAGGTTGTATGATCAATTGTGGAGAAAGGCATCCACCCCTAAGGCAAGAGGTGTTGTGTAAAAACTTCAGAATTTGATGATTCAATGCAGAGTCCATGAGATCGATCTCTGAAAGTCCCCAGAGGCTGACTATCCTCTGAAAAAAACATCTGTTCAGCTGCAATTCGATTGGAGAAATTCAACTTCTGCTCAAATAGTCTGCCTTGACATTCTCTATCCCTGGAACATGGACTGCAGAGAGAGACTGAATGTGGCGTTGTGCCTATCTGATGATTGGAGATACCTCCTTTAATGCATTCAAACTTCTTGTGCTTCCTTGGAACTGGAGATAAGCTGCTGCTGTTCTGTTGTCGGTTAAGATCTTTACCGCTTTTCTTTACAATAGTTGCTCAAATGCAAGGAGAGCCAAGAATACTGCCCTAATCTCAAGAAGGTTTGATGGAAGAGATTGATGTTTCTTCTCCCACGTACCTTGGGCATATCTGTCTTGACAATGTGCCCCCCAATCGGTCTTGCAGGCATCTGTTTATACAATGATCCAATTTGTCTCCTGAAGAGGAAGTCCCCTGGATAGGTTCTTGGACTGTGATGACCAGAAAATAGATATTCTCAGATTCACAGGCTTTTGATGAAATATTGTAAGAAGTGTGTCTGAAATGGACACATTTTCCATCTGGCCCATCTCACCATATGGATAACTGAAGACATGTGACCCTGTGTGTGAGTTTCATCCATTGGATACAATCTCCTTCTGTGTATTGAAGTGTGCTAGAAACATTAGCCTTTGACAGGGTTGAAACTGACTCTCTTGAAATTTTTTGTTCAAACCGTGATCTTGAAGTGATTCGAGAAGGATGGACCTGTGAGCAAATGCTTGTTGTTGTGAACTTGCCAGGAGAAAAATATCGTCTAGATAATGGATTATGAATAGCCCTTTGATACGTAGTTCAGAGGTACCTTCCTTGAGATCTACAGAAATCAGGTAGGCTTTTGGTGGAATAAGATTGATTACTGATAGAAAAGACTCCATCATGAAATGCTGAACCTTGAGAAAGATGTTAAGTACTCGAAGATCCAGAACCAGTCTCCAGGAACCATCTTTCTTCTTTACCAGAAAAAGAGGTGAATAAAACCTTTTGCCGCGATCTTGGATTGGTATCTGTTGTATGACACTGATGCACGTGAGCTTGCTGATGAACTCCAAAATGGCCTTTAGTTTCACAGGATCCATGGGGAGTGGAGAACTTACTAAGCAAGGAAGACTTGGCTTTCTCCGGACCTCCAAATGATATCCGTCTTGAAGAATCCCCAGAACCCATTGGTCTGATATACTGGATGCCCAGAGCTCTCTGAAATGAAGTAAACTTTCCTCCCAGAGGAAACGTCTGGGACGGCCCACCATCATTGCTTTTTTAGCCTGAAAGGAAGGAAAGGACTTACCACATCCCCTACCTCTAAACTGAAAGTTAGATCTTTCACCTTGATGCTGAAAGAATTTCCTTCTAGAGGAAACCTTAAAATCTTGATGCATATTATGCTGTCTGTGGGCAAAAGAGGGTCTATTTCGGCCTCTGGAAACCTGTGGAGAAAAGGACTCTTACCTCCTGTTCTCTTTAAATTTTAAAGTTTCCAATTGCTTACCGAACAGCATACCTCCTTCAAAAGGAAGACTTAGGGCCTAGATTTGGAGTTTGGCGTTAGCCGTGAAAACCAGCGTTAGAGGCTCCTAACGCTGGTTTTAGGCTAACTCCGGTATTTGGAGTCACTCAAAATAGGGTCTAACGCTCACTTTTCAGCCGCGACTTTTCCATACCGCAGATCCCCTTACGTCAATTGCGTATCCTATCTTTTCAATGGGATCTTTCTAACTCCGGTATTTAGAGTCGTGTCTGAAGTGAGCGTTAGACATCTAACGACAAAACTCCAGCCGCAGGAAAAAAGTCAGTAGTTAAGAGCTTTCTGGGCTAACGCCAGTTCATAAAGCTCTTAACTACTGTACTCTAAAGCAGTGTTTTTCAACCAGTGTGCCGTGGCACACTAGTGTGCCGTGAGAGATCCTCAGGTGTGCCACGGCAGACTGACAGCAGTGTGACATATTTTTTAAACTTTGCTTGTTTTTTACTCCCAGTGCAGGGGTAGTTTGTAGGAGGCATGGCATAACAGCACAATACATGCAGTATGTGTGTTTGTGTGTATGTGTATATATATATGCTGTATTAGGCTACAATGTGTGATTTTTTTAACATTTTGAGATGGTGGTGTGCCACAGGATTTTTTAATGTAAAAAAGTGTGCCACGGCAAAAAAAAGGTTAAAAATCACTGCTCTAAAGTACACTAACACCCATAAACTACCTATGTACCCCTAAACCGAGGCCCCCCCACATCGCCGCCACTCGATTAAATTTTTTTAACCCCTAATCTGCCGACCGCCACATACGTTATACTTATGTACCCCTAATCTGCTGCCCCTTACACCAGTGGCGTCACTAGGGTTGGTGTCACCCGGTGCAGTAAGTTATGGTGTCACCCACCCCCCCAGAAAGCAGACACACACAAAAACACAGGCAAACACACATACAAACACTCAGACACACTTAAAACATACTCAGATGCACACACAAACACTCGGAAACACACTCAGACACACACACACAAAAACACACACACAAAAACACTTACAAAATATGTAAACTGCACTGCATTAATTATAAAGCGCATGCCTAGAGCTGCTCCCTGGCTCAGCAGAGCATCAAATGAAAGATAAACAGAGCACTTTAAAAATAAATCACTAAAGAAAAGTTTTAGGTGCAAACTATGAAAATTCAGCTCTCTGACTCTGTTCCAAGCCTGTCAGTGCACAGCCCCGGGCCGCGTGCCTACCGCTTCTTATGGCCAATCACCTCTGCACTCTGCCCACCCCCAGACCCCCGCCCGCCCTCCTACCTGTTCAGTGTGCACTTAGTGTACCGTAACCGTAATGGTCTTGTGGGCATCATACGTGGCTCCTTCATTTTAAAGACAGTGTCAAACAGTCATGCGGTCAGGTGCCAGGCATCCCCTCATGATTTGCCAGTTCCCGTTTAGAGAGACAGCACAGCAGTGAGTGACTCCACTGCTCCACATGTCACTGAGCAGTGAGCACAGATAGGCAGGCAGGTTTAGGCTAGCAGCGCAACTTTGCAAGCCCCACGGCATGCCCACAACATTCATAGCGAAATTGGGCAGGGGAGAAGCAAAGTACAAACAAGCAAAAGCAGCCGGGAAAACTATTTGTTGAAATTGCAGCACTGGCTCAAGGGGCAAAAAAATTGTGTGTCTACATCTTCCCCAGTCCCACCAATGTTCACAAATGCCAGCCCCTCTAATAAAAAAAATCTATGCATCTCAACATTATATTTCTTTGAATTTCAATAAAATTTAAAAAAAAAAAAAAAAAAAAAATTTTTTTTTTGGTGTCACCCCCTGGAGGGTGTCACCCGGGTGCCGCCCGCCCCCCCTAGTGATGCCACGGCCTAACACCGCCGACCCCTATATTAAATTTATTAACCCCTAATCTGCCCCCCACAATGTCGCCTCCACCTGCCTACACTTATTAACCCCTAATCTGCCGAGCGCACCGCTACTATTATAAAGTTATTAACCCCTAATCCGCCTCACTAACCCTATAATAAATAGTATTAACCCCTAATCTGCCCTCCCTAACATCGCCGACACCTAACTTCAATTATTAACCCCTAATCTGCCGACCGGAGCTCACCGCTTTTCTAATAAATGTATTAACCCCTAAAGCTAAGTCTAACCCTAACACTAACACCCCCCTAACTAAATATAATTTTAATCTAACGAAATTAATTAACTCTTATTAAATAAATTATTCCTATTTAAAGCTAAATACTTACCTGTAAAATAAACCCTAATATAGCTACAATATAACGAATAATTACATTGTAGCTATTTTAGGATTAATATTTATTTTACAGGCAACTTTGTAATTATTTTAACCAGGTACAATAGCTATTTAATAGTTAAGAACTATTTAATAGCTAAAATAGTTAAAATAATTACAAATTTACCTGTAAAATAAATCCTAACCTAAGTTACAATTAAACCTACCACTACACTATCAATAAATAAATTAAATACAATACCTACAAATAACTACAATGAAATAAACTATCTAAAGTACAAAAAATAAAAAAGAACTAAGTTACAAAAAATAAAAAAATATTTACAAACATAAGAAAAATATTACAACAATTTTAAACTAATTACACCTACTCTAAGCCCCCTAATAAAATAACAAAGGCCCCCAAAATAAAAAAAATGCCCTACCCTATTCTAAATTACTAAAGTTCAAAGCTCTTTTACCTTACCAGCCCTGAACAGGGCCCTTTGCGGGGCATGCCCCAAGAAGTTCAGCTCTTTTGCCTGTAAAAAAAAACATACAATACCCCCCCCCCAACATTACAACCCACCACCCACATACCCCTAATCTAACCCAAACCCCCCTTAAATAAACCTAACACTAAGCCCCTGAAGATCTTCCTACCTTGTCTTCACCATACCAGGTTCACCGATCCGTCCTGAAGAGCTCCTCCGATGTCCTGATCCACGCCCAAGCGGGGGGCTGAAGAGGTCCATGATCCGGCTGAAGTCATCATCCAAGCGGGAGCTGAAGAGGTCCATGATCCGGCTGAAGTCTTCATCCAAGCAGGGCAGAAGAGGTCTTCCATCCGATTGAAGTCTTCATCCAAGCGGGATCTTCTATGGTCATCCATCCGGAGCGGAGTGGCAGGATCCTGAAGACCTCCGACGCGGAACATCCATCCTGGCCGACGACTGAACGACGAATGACGGTTCCTTTAAATGACGTCATCCAAGATGGCGTCCCTCGAATTCCGATTGGCTGATAGGATTCTATCAGCCAATCGGAATTAAGGTAGGAATATTCTGATTGGCTGATGGAATCAGCCAATCAGAATCAAGTTCAATCCGATTGGCTGATTGGAACCGTCATTCGTCGTTCAGTCGTCGGCCAGGATGGATGTTCCGCGTCGGAGGTCTTCAGGATCCTGCCGCTCCGCTCCGGATGGATGACCATAGAAGATCCCGCTTGGATGAAGACTTCAATCGGATGGAAGACCTCTTCTGCCCCGCTTGGATGAAGACTTCAGCCGGATCATGGACCTCTTCAGCTCCCGCTTGGATGATGACTTCAGCCGGATCATGGACCTCTTCAGCCCCCCGCTTGGGCTTGGATCAGGACATCGGAGGAGCTCTTCAGGACGGATCGGTGAACCTGGTATGGTGAAGACAAGGTAGGAAGATCTTCAGGGGCTTAGTGTTAGGTTTATTTAAGGGGGGTTTGGGTTAGATTAGGGGTATGTGGGTGGTGGGTTGTAATGTTGGGGGGGGTATTGTATGTTTTTTTTTACAGGCAAAAGTGCTGAACTTCTTGGGGCATGCCCCGCAAAGGGCCCTGTTCAGGGCTGGTAAGGTAAAAGAGCTTTGAACTTTAGTAATTTAGAATAGGGTAGGGCATTTTTTTTATTTTGGGTGTCTTTGTTATTTTATTAGGGGGCTTAGAGTAGGTGTAATTAGTTTAAAATTGTTGTAATATTTTTCTAATTTTTTTTAAATATTTTTTTATTTTTTGTAACTTAGTTCTTTTTTATTTTTTGTACTTTAGTTAGTTTATTTAAATGTATTTATTTGTAGGTATTGTATTTAATTAATGTATTGATAGTGTAGTGTTAGGTTTAATTGTAGGTAATTGTAGGTATTTTATTTAATTAATTTAATGATAGTATAGTGTTAGGTTTAATTGTAACTTAGGTTAGGATTTATTTTACAGGTAATTTTGTTATTATTTTAACTAGGTAACTATTAAATAGTTCTTAACTATTTAATAGCAATTGTACCTGGTTAAAATAATTACAAAGTTGCCTGTAAAATAAATATTAATCCTAAAATAGCTACAATATAATTATAATTTATATTGTAGCTATATTAGAGTTTATTTTACAGGTAAGTATTTAGCTTTAAATAGGAATAATTTATTTAATAAGAGTTAATTAATTTCGTTAGATTAAAAATATATTTAATTTAGGGGGGTGTTAGTGTTAGGGTTAGACTTAGCTTTAGGGGTTAATCCATTTATTAGAAAAGCGGTGAGCTCCGGTCGGCAGATTAGGGGTTAATAATTGAAGTTAGGTGTCGGCGATGTTAGGGAGGGCAGATTAGGGGTTAATACTATTTATTATAGGGTTAGTGAGGCGGATTAGGGGTTAATAACTTTATAATAGTAGCGGTGCGGTCCGCTCGGCAGATTAGGGGTTAATAAGTGTAGGCAGGTGGAGGCGACGTTGTGGGGGGCAGATTAGGGGTTAATAAATATAATATAGGGGTCGGCGGTGTTAGGGGCAGCAGATTAGGGGTACATAGGGATAATGTAAGTAGCGGCGGTTTACGGAGCGGCAGATTAGGGGTTAAAAATAAAATGCAGGTGTCAGCGATAGCGGGGGCGGCAGATTAGGGGTTAATAAGTGTAAGGTTAGGGGTGTTTAGACTCGGGGTACATGTTAGGGTGTTAGGTGCAGACTTAGGAGGTGTTTCCGCATAGCAAACAATGGGGCTGCGTTAAGAGCTGAACGCGGCTTTTTTGCAGGTGTTAGGTTTTTTTCAGCTCAAACAGCCCCATTGTTTTCTATGGGGGAATCGTGCACGAGCACGTTTTTGAGGCTGGCCGCTTGCGTAAGCAACTCTGGTATTGAGAGTTGAAGCTGCGTTAAAAATGCTCTACGCTCCTTTTTTGGAGCCTAACGCAGCCTTTATGTGGACTCTCAATACCAGAGTTATTTTTATGGTGCGGCCAGAAAAAAGCCGGCGTTAGATTTTCGGGTCGTCACCGACAAAAGTCCAAATCTAGCCGTAGATAAATTCGGCTAGAAACCTAAATAAGCTTGCCAATGTCGCAGCCATAGGGCTCTTCTAACAAGGCTAGCAGTAGTCATAGACTTTGCATTAAGCTCCAAAATATTAGTAGCAGCTGATAAACAAAAATAAGTTACCATATTAAAATCTTCAAGAAAAGATGCAACATTTTCATTATCTTGAAAAGAAGACAGTTTAGAAGACCACACTTCGATAGCTCTTAAGGTTGAAAATAGATCAAGCAGAGGATGAAATAAGGCCCCTTGTTGAAGATAAAGTCTCTTTAAACTTTGTTCCATTTTTGTATCTATGACATCCTTAAATGATCCTGCATCATCTGCAGGGAAAATCATCTTTTTTGAAAGTCTAGCAATTACAGCATCAATTTTGGGAGCAGAAACAAATTGGTTATGTAGTGGTTTTTTCCAAAGGGAATTTTTTTATATACTTTATCTGGAACTCTACACTGTTTATTTGGTTTAGAAAAAATATTTAAGTATATAGATTTTAGATTATCAGACACAGGAAAGAACTGTTCTGGCGTAGAATTTGAATTAAACAAATCAGATGGTATTTGAGACAGTTCATCTTCAATGCCCTTTAATAAATTCAAAAATATTTGCAGTGTCAAAAACTGTAGGAGAATCAAAATCTAAGTCTTCCCCATCAGAAGCACAATCAAGGTTTTGCAAGTTATCCAAAGAACCCTCAGGTGTTTGTAAAGTGTGTATTGGCCAGAAGCTAGTGGAAGCTATTCTCAGAGTTTCTTGTCCTGCCAGCAGGGATTATCACAAAGGGAACAGGTGGGCATAGGCTGGGCTGTATTACTATAAAAAAGTATAACCAGCCATAATAAATAATATGTACTTATAACATAAAAATACATATAGTAATACAAATAAATAAATAAATAATTCATACCTTGTAGTTGCCCCTGATTCCTCCTGGGCTGTAACATGTTGAGGCTGAAGCTGACCTGGATTATTCTCATCCTCCATAATGAATGCTGAACACATATTAATTTCATATTAAACCCAAGAAGCTTTATAAAGTAAATTCCCTTAGATACTGGGAAAAAAAGTTTGCTTGCAAAAAATAAGTGCATAGCACTTACCAAAGAAGACAGACACCAAGATGTCAGATTCGAAAAACATGTCTGTTAATTCCGGTATCTTCGTAGGGATATGAGAAGGAACGCTGCAGTTACAAACCACGCCAAGGCTTTAAAGAATTTATGCGTGCATGCGCACAAAAAAGATAGCCCTCAGACGCGGCCCCCGTGACGTCCCTTACCGATGATGTCACAGTAACATGGCGGCCCCCACATGGAAACCGTAAGGAATGGTTATTCCTACCGCCTATCCCGAATCAAGTGACCACAGCCACAGCAATGACTGGCGCTGACAACTGGAAAACACCAGTTTTGCACACTCTACTCCATTGTTATGTGACTCCACCCCCATATATGTAAACTCACATAGTCTAGATAATTCAAACCCATACGACTAGATTACAAGTTTTGCGGTAAGAGTGGCGCGGTGCTAACTTGCAAGTTATTGTCACCGCTCAACTCCCTACATTTCTGGTATTACAGGTTTGCAAAAACCCAGCGTTAGCAGAAAATATTGCAGCGTAAAGCAAAATTGAGCTCCATACCGCACTCCAATACCAGAGCTGCGGTGAGCTGGTTTTACGTGCTCGTGCACGATTTCCCCATAGTCATCAGTGGGGAGAGCCGGCTGAAAAAAAGTCTAACACCTGCAATAAAGCAACTTAATGCTCCGTAACGCAGCCTCACTGATTCCTATGGGGAAACTAAATTTATGTTTACACCTAACATCCTAACATTAACCCCGAGTCTAAACACCCCTAATCTGCTGCCCCCAACATCCCCGCCACCTACATTACACTTATTAACCCCTAATCTGCCACCCCCGACATCGCCAACACCTACATTACAGTAATTAACCCCTAATCCGTCGCCCCAATGTCGCCGCCACCTACCTACACTTATTAACCCCTAATCTGCCGCCGCCACCTACATTATACTTATTAACCCCTAATCTGCTGCCCCCAATGTCGCCACCACCTACATTAAATTTATTAACCCCTAATCTGCCGCCCCAAATGTCGCCGCCACCCACCTACACTTAATAACCCCTAATATGCCACCCCCCAAAGTCGCCGCCACCTACATTATACTTATTAACCCCTAATCTGCCGCCCCCAATGCCGCCGCCACCCACCTAATTTATTAACCCCTAATCTGCTGCCCCCAATGTCGCCGCCACCTACATTACACTTATTAACCCCTAATCTGCCGCCCCAAATGTCGCCGTCACCCACCTACACTTATTAAACCCTAATCTGCTGCCCCCAACATCGCTGCAAATAAACTAAAGTTATTAACCCCTAACCCTAACACCCCCTAACTTTAATGTAATTAAAATAAATCTAAATAAAACCTACTATTAGTACCTAAATAATTCCTATTTAAAATTAAATACTTACCTATAAAATAAACCCTAAGCTAGCTACAATATGACTAATAGTTACATTGTAGCTAGCTTAGGTTTTATTTTTATTTTACAGGCAAGTTTGTATTTATTTTAACTAGGTATACTAGTTAGTAAATAGTTATTAACTATTTACTTACTACCTAGTTGAAATAAATACAAATTTACCTGTAAAATAAAACCTAACCTGTCTTACTCTAACACCTAACCTTACACTACAATTAAATAAATTACATTATTAAATACAATTAACTAAGGCCTAGATTTGGAGTTTGGCGTTAGCCGTGAAAACCAGCGTTAGAGGCTCCTAACGCTGGTTTTAGGCTAACTCCGGTATTTGGAGTCACTCAAAATAGGGTCTAACGCTCACTTTTCAGCCGCGACTTTTCCATACCGCAGATCCCCTTACGTCAATTGCGTATCCTATCTTTTCAATGGGATCTTTCTAACTCCGGTATTTAGAGTCGTGTCTGAAGTGAGCGTTAGACATCTAACGACAAAACTCCAGCTGCAGGAAAAAAGTCAGTAGTTAAGAGCTTTCTGGGCTAACGCCGGTTCATAAAGCTCTTAACTACTGTACTCTAAAGTACACTAACACCCATAAACTACCTATGTACCCCTAAACCGAGGCCCCCCCACATCGCCGCCACTCGATTAAATTTTTTTAACCCCTAATCTGCCGACCGCCACCTACGTTATACTTATGTACCCCTAATCTGCTGCCCCTAACACCGCCGACCCCTGTATTATATTTATTAACCCCTAATCTGCCCCCTACAACGTCGCCGCCAGCTACCTACAATAATTAACCCCTAATCTGCCGACCGCAAAGCGCCGCCACCTACATTATAGCTATGTACCCCTAATCTGCTGCCCCTAACACCGTCGACCCCTATATTATATTTATTAACCCCTAATCTGCCCCCCACAACGTCGCCTCCACCTGCCTACACTTATTAACCCCTAATCTGCCGAGCGGACCGCACCGCTACTATTATAAAGTTATTAACCCCTAATCCGCCTCACTAACCCTATAATAAATAGTATTAACCCCTAATCTGCCCTCCCTAACATCGCCAACACCTAACTTCAATTATTAACCCCTAATCTGCCGAGCGGAACTCACCGCTATTCTAATAAATGTATTAACCCCTAAAGCTAAGTCTAACCCTAACACTAACACCCCCCTAAATTAAATATAATTTTAATCTAACGAAATTAATTAACTCTTATTAAATAAATTATTCCTATTTAAAGCTAAATACTTACCTGTAAAATAAACCCTAATATAGCTACAATATAACGAATAATTATATTGTAGCTATTTTAGGATTAATATTTATTTTACAGGCAACTTTGTAATTATTTTAACCAGGTACAATAGCTATTTAATAGTTAAGAACTATTTAATAGCTAAAATAGTTAAAATAATTACAAATTTACCTGTAAAATAAATCCTAACCTAAGTTACAATTAAACCTACCACTACACTATCAATAAATTAATTAAATAAAATACCTATAATTATCTACAATTAAACCTACCACTACACTATCAATGAATAAATTAAATACAATACCTACAAATAACTACAATGAAATAAACTATCTAAAGTACAAAAAATAAAAAAGAACTAAGTTACAAAAAATAAAAAAATATTTACAAACATAAGAAAAATATTACAACAATTTTAAACTAATTACACCTACTCTAAGCCCCCTAATAAAATAACAAAGACCCCCAAAATAAAAAAAATGCCCTACCCTATTCTAAATTACTAAAGTTCAAAGCTCTTTTACCTTTACTAGCCCTGAACAGGGCCCTTTGCGGGGCATGCCCCAAGAAGTTCAGCTCTTTTGCCTGTAAAAAAAAACATACAATACCCCCCCCCCCAACATTACAACCCACCACCCACATACCCCTAATCTAACCCAAACCCCCCTTAAATAAACCTAACACTAAGCCCCTGAAGATCTTCCTACCTTGTCTTCACCATACCAGGTTCACCGATCCGTCCTGAAGAGCTCCTCCGATGTCCTGATCCAAGCCCAAGCGGGGGGCTGAAGAGGTCCATGATCCGGCTGAAGTCATCATCCAAGCAGGAGCTGAAGAGGTCCATGATCCGGCTGAAGTCATCATCCAAGCGGGAGCTGAAGAGGTCCATGATCCGGCTGAAGTCTTCATCCAAGCGGGGCAGAAGAGGTCTTCCATCCGATTGAAGTCTTCATCCAAGCGGGATCTTCTATGGTCATCCATCCGGAGCGGAGCGGCAGGATCCTGAAGACCTCCGACGTGGAACATCCATCCTGGCCGACGACTGAACGACGAATGACGGTTCCTTCAAATGACGTCATCCAAGATGGCGTCCCTCGAATTCCGATTGGCTGATAGGATTCTATCAGCCAATCGGAATTAAGGTAGGAATATTCTGATTGGCTGATGGAATCAGCCAATCAGAATCAAGTTCAATCCGACGGCATCGTCTATCTTCATCTCCAAGACATCCGGCGCGGAGCATCCTCTTCAATCGACGTCTTCTTGAACAATGAATGCGAGCTCAATCATATTGGCCAATAGGATTGCATCAGCCAATAGGATTTTTTCACCTTTAATTCCGATTGGCTGATAGAATTCTATCATCCAATCAGAATTCAAGGGACGCCATCTTGGATGACGTAATTTAAAGGAGAATTCATTGTTCAATAAGACAATGATTAAAGAGGATGCTCCGCGCTGGATGTCTTGAAAATGGAGCCGCTCCTGAAGATAGAAGATGCCGCCTGGATGAAGACTTCTGCTGGCTTTGATGAGGAGTTCTGCCCGCTTGGATGAAGACTTCTACTGCTTCGTTGAGGACTTCTGTCGGCTTTGTTGAGATGGATGTCAGGTCTGCAAAAACTGTAAGTGGATCTTCGGAGGTTAGTGTTAGTTTTTTTTTTAAGGGTTTATTGGGTGGGTTTTATTTTTAGATTAGGGTTTGGGCAGAAATAGAGCTAAATGCCCTTTTAAGGACAATGCCCATACAAATGCCCTTTTCAGGACAATGGGGAGCTTAGGTTTTTTTAGTTAGGATTTTATTTGGGGGGTTGGGTGTGTGGGTGGTGGGTTTTACTGTTGGGCGCTTGTTTGTATTTTTTTTTACAGGTAAAAGAGCTGATTTCTTTGGGGACAATGCCTTGTAAAAGGCCCTTTTAAGGGCCATTGGTAGTTTAGTTTAGGCTAGGGGTTTTTTTTTATTTTGGGGGGGCTTTTTTTATTTTGATAGGGCTATTAGATTAGGTGTAATTAGTTTAAATATCTCATAATTTATTTTTTATTTTTTTGTAATTTAGTTAATTGTATTTAATTAATATAATTTATTTCATTGTAGTGTTAGGTTAGGTGTTAGGGTAAGACAGGTTAGGTTTTATTTTACAGGTAAATTTGTATTTATTTTAGCTAGGTAGTTAGTAAATAGTTATTAACTATTTACTAACTATTCTACCTAATTAAAATAAATACAAACTTGCCTGTGAAATAAAAATAAAACCTAAGCTAGATACAATGTAACTATTAGTTATATTGTAGCTAGCTTAGGGTTTATTTTATAGGTAAGTATTTAGTTTTAAATAGGAATTATTTAGTTAATGATATGAATTTTTAATTAGATTTATTTTAATTATTTTAAAGTAGGGGGTGTTAGGGTTAGACTTAGGGTTAGGTTTAGGGGTTAATAACTTTAGTATAGTGGTGGCGACGTTAGGGGCGGCAGATTAGGGGTTAATAACAGTAATGTAGGTTGCGGCGATGTTAGGGACAGCAGATTAGGGGTTAATAATATTTAACTAGTGTTTGCGATGCGGGAGTGCGGCGGTTTAGGGGTTAATATATTTATTCTAGTGGCGGTGATGTCAGGAGCGGTCAATAATTTTATTTTATTATTTGTGATGTGGGAGGGCCTCGGTTTAGGGGTTAATAGGTAGTTTATGGGTGTTAGTGTACTTTGTAACACTTTAGTTATGAGTTTTATGTTACAGCTTTGTAGCGTAAAACCCATAACTACTGACTTTCAGTTTACGTTATGGATCTTGTAGTTATGGGCTGTACCGCTCACTTTTTGGCCTCCCAGGCAAACTCGTAATACCGGCGCAAAGGAAGTCCTATTGAAAAAGGACTTTTTAAAAGCTGCGGTAGTTACGCTGCGTTACGGCCAAAAAAGTGTGCGGTACAGATATACATGCAAGACTCTTAATACCAGCGGTAGTGAAAAAGAGACTTAACGCTGCTTTTTCACCCATACCGCAAAACTCGTAATCTAGTTGATATTCTGCTAATGAATGTAATGGTTTGAAATTGAACTGAGTTTCTTTAAAAGTTTTTTAAAGCAAAGTCTTTAAAAGCTCTAAAGTCTAGTACATTGATTACACGATTTCTTTGACTTAGAAACATAGAATTTGACGGTAGATAAGAACCAAAAAGGCCCATCAAGTCTACCCATATTACATGTTACTTTTTCCTTAGGATAGCCTTATGCATGTCCCAGGCATTTTTAAATTCCTTTACAGTCTTTGTGTTTACCACCTCAAATGGAAGTTTATTCCATGAATCCACCACCCTTTCTGTAAAAAAATGCTTCCTCAAATTTCTCCTGAATCTACTACCCTCTAACTTTAGATTGTGACCCCTTGTTTTGGAATTTATTTTTTGTGAAAAATGCTTTCAGATTCTATTTTATTAAGTCCCTTCATATATTTGAAGGTTTCTATCATGTCAACTCTTTCCCTTTTATCCTCTAAACTATACATATTTAGATCATAGAGTCTTTCTTTGTACGTTTTATATTTTAGACCATGTACCATTTTAGTAGCCCTCCTTTGGACAGCTTCTAGTTTATTTATATCTTTCTGAAGATATGGTCTCCAGAACTGTACACAGTATTCCAGATTTAGTCTAACTAATGATCTGTAAAGTGGCATAAGAACCTTGCTATTTCTGTATGTTGAGTTCAACTTTCCATGAAGTGCATTGGCGGTAGTCATTAAGTGCTAAGTCTATAAACTAAGAGGGCCTTATATGCTAAGTCACTCATATTGGTGGATTGTAGTGAGCTAATTCCTTGCTCAAAATATTTATAATGTAAGCTAGACATATAGAGCTACCCAGACATACAATTACGTAGTTGCTTATAAAAAAGGGATCCCCAGATGGCGATAAATGTTAGAACGCACCGCCCCGGCCGCAGGCGGCGTCCTCTAAAGACTAAGAAAAAGGCCCAAGGATCATTATTTAGGGTAACCTTGAAGCAAAATATGTATATTAGCAACGCCATATGCTGGTGCTGGGACTCTACAGATAATTCTTCTCGAAAATAAAATATAATTCTAGCAAAAGCAAGCCTAGAAATAGCATTCCAGCAAACCCAATGCTACTGATTTTATTATGGTCAGAGTACTAGCCAACATCTCAGAGAACTCAGTAAAATCAATGTTGACTACCCGATATAATCAGCCTTTATGTACTAGAGAGGGAGGGATGCTTTACCAATAGGTCAGTGAGGTTATTACAATGTAAAGCATATCAATCATATTGCCACATATATTCACATGAGGAGGTACATATGAAGTCTTGAGCTGGCTCTTGATGAGGTATCTAAGTGATTAAACAACAGCATTCCCACTACTCTCACCCGTACTTACTAGATTGTTCTCTTCGGCCAGACACAACAGCGTATTCCCCGCTGAATTCCTAGAAGCTACTATAATCACGATCCCTAAGCCCGGCAAACCTCCCAACATCTGTGAAAATTTTCGCCCTATCTCATTAATCAACACAGACATGAAAATATTTGCTAAACTCCTGGCCAATAGACTTAATCACATCCTTCCCTCACTAATTAACTGGGACCAAGTGGGCTTTACCCCATATAGAGAGGGACCAGACAACACCAGAAGAATTCTAAACATACATCTAGAAGCCAAGAGAACAGGCTTTCCATGTGCAACTCTATCTCTAGATGCGGAAAAAGCCTTTGACAGGGTGGGCTGGACCTATATGTTCGAGGTCTTAAGAAAATTTGAATTCCCCCCACGATTCTACTCTTGCATAGCTGCTCTATACTCTACGCCCTCGGCCTCCGTCAGAGGTTTAGGCTTTCATTCATCAACCTTCCCCATCACAAACGGGACGAGACAAGGGTGCCCCCTATCTCCTCTTATCTTCACTCTGATCATGGAGCCCTTAGCAGAAGCTATCCGAATAAACCCAGATATTAAAGGAGTGGAAGTGGCGGGAGTAACTCAAAAGACCGCTCTATTTGCAGATGATTTGACTATTTTCCTAGGTGATCCAACGAGATCTCTTCCTTCCCTCTTCTCTCTACTGGAGAGCTTTGGGGATATTAGCTTCTATAAACTTAACATAAATAAAACGGATGCATATGTTATAAATATAGCTGACAACGAACTTGCAAATTTAAAGCTGAAGTATCCATTTAATTGGTCAAAACATAAGATCAAACACTTAGGTGTCTATCTGTCCAGCAATATTTCCACTGTTATAGAGGCTAACTTTTACCCACTCCTACGCCAATTTCAAAATTGTGCGTTAAAATGGAATGTCCCTTGCATTTCTTGGCTAGGCAGGATCGCCGCGTTTAAGATGGTCCTTCTTCCCAAGCTTACTTACCTATTTCGCGCCCTTCCCATTCCTATCCCCAAATCCCTTATTGGTAAATTTCAAGCTACGTGTAATAGATTTGTTTGGAGAGGCAAGCATCCCAGGGTGGCCACAAGAATATTGCAGCAACCACTTTTGAGTGGAGGCGCAGGCGCCCCCAACTTGATTTTCTATCATGAGGCAGCTAGATTGGCTCATATTCTTGCCTGGAATGTTAAAGCTTCCCAAAGCAAATGGAAAATCCTGGAACAGGCCACTTTGCCTGACCCCCTCCTCCTTGAGGATCTTATATGGTTACCTAAACACATTAGGGCCTATTATAAGATTAATAATCCAATCATCTTACATGCACTCCGTTTCTGGGATAAGACCCACTCTTTACCACAGATAGCGCCACACCCGTCACCAATTCATTCCTTCTCAGGTCTACTAATGGCTCTCCGAGACTCTCACCCTTCCTTATGGGAAGACCACGGCATAATACATATTGCTGACTTATTTCCCGAAGGTAGTATGATATCGTTAGCCCAATTCTGCTCTACCTACAATCCCCCTCCCCTCCTACGTTTTGAATTCTGGCGAGTACGCAGTCTTCTGAAATCATGGGGTTTTTTGAATTCCCCTCCAAGAGAACCTACCGCTTGGGAGAAAAGATGGCTGACAGGTCTTAAAGTCCCACACGCACTAGCAACCTCATATAAAGATCTACTGAATCCTCCAATCTTTAATAAATCAGCTTACATCATTGCATGGGAAAGATCCCTCAACTTCTGTGCTGGACAGGATGAGTGGTCCAAGGCTGTTTCGCTTACCAGACAGGCCTTGCACTGTATAACTCTGTTAGAACTATATATTAAAATATGTCTTCAATGGCACCTCACACCCCTAAGACTCTTCTCCCCGGTTAATTCCCCCCTATGCTGGAGAGAATGTGGCTCTGTTGGTACGCCCTCTCACATCTGGTGGGAGTGCCCTGTGTTAAAACCCTTCTGGCTTGAGATCATACGCAGATTAAAGCTCTTGGACCCTTCTTTGGAGACCGCCCCACAGACCCTGTTATTTCATATAAATATTAAAACAACAACAAAGGCCGGAGATCTCCTTAGCGTCCATATTCTGATGGCAGCAAAGCTGTCTATAGCCAGATTATGGAGGCAGAAGCCTCCACCAGGGTGGAGCGAAGTCATTAAGATTATGACGTATCTCGAAACTATGGAACTCCCGATTTTCACCCAGAATAACAAAGCCCCATTACACCTGCAAATATGGGACCAGTGGAGACCCCTCAGATAATAATAACAGGAGTAAGTTCCCCTAGTTTTCCTCCCCCCTACCAGCCCCTAACAATATCATAAAAAGTACCATTCCAGCCCCTTCATAACCTAACCGCTCTCTTCCCACTTTCCCTTCCCCCCCACCGTTTCCCTCCTTCCCTTTTTTTTTTTTTTTTTTTTCCTCTTCTCTTCCTTTCCCCGCCTTATTCTATAGTATTTGACCAGCACGTTTTGCTTACTAAATTTATCTACTCTCCCATCTCACGATGGATATGTTTAGCCCATGTTTCCCAGCATTTCTGTTTTATATAAGGTATTCTAAAATAACCCATATTTTTATTCCACAGCTTACAAAAATGGACTGAGTGCTTATTATATGTTCTCTGAACCTCAATTTCCACATCCTTTGTCTTCACACATGTTGTAAGCTCTACCCTGAAAGGCAAAAATGCCATTCAACTTTTTTACTTTGTATTGTGTGTGCTTGGTTGTACTCTTGTGTCCATCTTTCAATAAAATTATTAAAAAAAAAAAAAAAAACAAATAAAAAAAAAAAAAAACAGCATTCCTCAAAATAGGTACCTTCATATGGGAACAAGGTGATGGTGAAAGGGCAAATATACTTATGTTGGATACCGGCCTAGGGCCACAAGGAAGGGCTGCACAGTAAAATAATACACAAACTCAAAGCACTATTATAAACCCTGTATGATAGAGTGATAGGATCATTCTTACAATTGGCAATTGACAAACTTAATATAAAATATAGAATTACATACAAACCATCTAAACATCAAACCCAACACCCATCAGACCCCTACTAGGTAACCAAGTATAGCAGTCCTGTTGAAAATGGTAAAAACAGTATAAACATCTAGCAAACAGATATTTAGGAGGCAAGATGGAGTATCCCTGTATTTCAAGGGGAATCGTGCTTAAGAAAATATGTCCACAGACTTAGCAGTCTAATGATAGTTAGATAGGCAGTGGGCTCTATAACATACCCACTGCAGATTTGTACTTGCGGTCGATAAGCCTCATCAACCTACCCCTGTCCTCATGATCCGGGTGTTAGCCATGGTAACTACACAACCCATCGGCTGCTGCTGTGTGTGAAATACCGACCCTGGCACATACCACATAGATAACAGAAGCGACGCCATATGAGGTAAGCGTCTTTTGTCAGGCCACCTTTGACTTCTAAGCACTACCAGGTATCATGGTCTTGGGGAGATCAGCCCAATCAGGCCGATAACAGAGAGTGGCGTCAAAGGCAGCTGAAACCACGAGTATGATTCCGGATCTCTTCTTCCATCTTGAGTGACTGGAACCGGATTGCTCATGAACTTTTCTAGCCTTTTCAAGGTTTTCTTCTGGCCCTCTGCACGACACAGCTGGGACTCTGCAGGTATTATATATGAGACAGGCGCCACAAGTTCAGCATCGATGCGATCAATAGCTCCAGCACGGCAGTGCATAGGTAGCATGGGGGATCCTCTTATCTCCATAACGTTTTCAACCTCCGGCTCCTCTGCTATAGCTGGTAAAAGCACTAACCCCACAGGCGTGGGACTCTGAGGAGATAGCAGTTCGCCATCCGAGATAGTCACTGTGCTCCGATCCTCTGGGATACTCGTCGGTACCAGTAAAGAGGCGCTCAAAGCGGTAACTTCTGAGGGAGTGTTTGATAGCTTGCGGAGTGCCTCAGAAAATTCCTCTCGATAGCGTAGGAGCAAACAGCTTATTTCGTTCAGGAGGTAGATGGGTTCCATAGTAGATATATTTGCCTCAGGGGATAGTCAGCTTGCAATGTTCAAGGCATATGTTTTTGCAGTGTGTTTGCGGTGTATCACTGCATAGTAACGACAGGAGTACATCGGCCTCCCGCCGGGGGGTTGTGGGATGGTAGGCCGCAATCCTTTAAGTCGCTCCGGGACGCTGTGTATGATCTTAGTTCCAAAAATAATGTTATACAATGATAGAGCTTTCTTTGCTGTATATCCTTAATCCAAAAGGTATAAGTAATGGAGTGATAAAGAAGGAGTTTTACTCAGTTTGGTACAGAGAGTTAGAGGAGCTGAAGATTTTGCAGCCTGTCATGGCCGCTGCCCGGAAGTTCCCCCCACAATTATTTATTTTAACATAACAGGATGTGCATGTTTGTGCAAAACTGGTCCCTAGGGACAGACACACTACTAGCCTATAAAGGCAACACCTACAGCTCAGACAAATATATGCAAGGATGAGGTCAAAAATTACTTTATTCACTACTGGTTAACCCATTTTTCAAGCAAGAAAAAAACTCTAATACCCTCTTTTCAATATCCGCTTTAAAAATAATTTTACTATACCTTTAAGGAACTATACACATTATGCCTATATTATGATAAAAATAAAAATTCATTAAAATTATGGTGAAGATAAAAAATCTGAGATTAAAATCTTCCATGTCTCAAAAGTAAATCAATACAATTTTTTTGCATAGGAAAATAGCACATCTAGGCAAGTTCCTCGCTTGCTTTTCCCCAGTAAAACTCCATGGGTCACCCCATGGAGCTTTACTGAGGAAAAGCAAGCGGGGAACTTGCTTGGATGTGCTAATTTCCTATGTAAAAATGTTGTAATGATAAAAATATAAATACAATCTATTAAATAATAAAATATATTTGTATTTATTGTATTTTCCATTTTTGTCATTTTTATAGTGTGATAATGCTTATTGTGAACTAAAGATTGACTACAAATAGTGTGTCAGATTTTTATTTCTAATTAGCATGCATGTGCACAGTAGCTGTCAGTTTACACAATGAGCTAACATCTGTGATCTCTGTGCCTGTTCTAAGTGAAATGACAAAATTATATGCACAAGCCATTTTTTCACATAGAGAGAATTGATGAATTCCAGGAAAGGGCGTCTCATTTGATTCTAGTACTGTAGTAAAAATGAGCTGGCAATATATTTTTATCTAATGTTGGCTACTTTTAAGTACTTGACATTTATCTTAATCCATAATGGGGTTGACTCCAATCATTTAGAAAACTGTATACAATTATTTTCTACAAAAAATAACCATTAAAGTCTATGGGAATATGTGTAGGTTAATAATTTTTTTCTAAAGGATTTTAAATTACCTCAATTTTAGGTAAGACTATGCTCTCATTTTGTGTTTTTCTACATATATAAGCTGTACATTTCAAATGACTCTTGTATAATACCAAGTGGAAGTATTTAAAATAGTTATTTTCTCAACCTGGCTAAGTTGAGGTACAGACCATCTATTTTTACTAGACACAATACATTTCAGATGATCAAAAACCTTTCTGCAGCACTGCAAGATCCCATAAGAGATTCTAGAAAGACAAATTTTGCTATACTTCTCTAAGGGGCGTTCCCTGCAGACATGAGAGTTTTGCTACATTTACACTTTGTGCTTGAGTTTTATTTTGCTTTAGACTTTACATTCCTTTAAATTTTATTACGCTTTGCATTTAATATTTTTACAAATTCTGTATTTAGATGAATGCGCTGTAACTGTTTTTAGCGGTTCATTAAGTGAAACCAATGGGGTCTATTTATCATATGTCTGTCGGACCTGATCCGACAGTGCGGATCAGGTCCGACAGACATCGCTGAATGCGGAGAGCAATACGCTTTCCGTATTCAGCATTGCACCAGCAGCTCACAAGAGCTGCTGGTGCAACACCGCCCCTGCAGACTCCGCCAGCAGGGGGGTGTCAATCAACCCGATCGTACTCGATCGAGTTGATTTCCGGCAATTCCTGTCCGCCTCATCAGAGCAGGCGGACAGGGTTATAGAGCAGCGGTCTTTAGACCGCTGCTTCATAACTGGTGTTTCTGGCAAGTCTGAAGACTCGCCAGAAACATGGGCCCACAAGATCCTTACGGAGCTTGATAAATGGGCCCCTATATCTCATGGAAATAAAAACCTCTGCACAATACTGCAACTCAAAAATTGGGTAATTTAAATTTATTTGAACCTGTGTCTTGTCAAAACCATGAACTTTAAGTCACTCGTCATTATATTCAATAAAGTACCATCTATAGTAACCTTTGACTTTTCAGTACACTGAAGTTCCACTGTGGATGATACCGTCATAAAAAAAGAAATACCTTCAAAAACATTACACAAATAAAATAAAAACAACTGACTCTAGAATAGTCCACTTTAACAATTAAAGATAAATAAAAGATAATAAAAACAACCTTGTCAACTTAAAACAGCAAGACATGACCACAAGATGAGCAGCAATAGAGTCTTTATGAATTTGGCATGCTTGGCCGAGGTGTAGGTGAAAAATTCTCACCACTTCTCTAGAACACCACAGTCACTACCTGGAGAGACCTTTTGTTCATCCAGAGAGGACTTGCAAATATTTTTCAACTACAATCAAGTGTTGGGGTTGTAATTACTGCCTTCCCCATTGCTTGTAATTTACATTTGATGTGCAAGATTTCATAAATAGGACAACTCACACAACTATAGATGTTATTGGCGGATATGCCCACTAACAAAACATTGGAAATAATATGTGAAGAGATGTTCAATGAACTTTGAAAATTATTTTGCTTTTACAACAAGATCCCTTAGCAACACAAATAGTGTCTATAAATCTTGCCAATTGTGTTTTGTATTTTGCATATTACATTGCATTTAGGAATATGGAGATCCATTCTAATTAAATAGAAGTAACACATAAAAGCCTTGATTACAAGTCGGGCACACAAGCGTTCGTCATCGGCATTTTGCGCATTGAATACCGTGCATATTACAAGTTGAAAGTAAACCTAACCTGATGCAAGCAAAAAGCAGAAGTTACAATATTGCGACCGCATTAACGTAGTCTCCCATTTATATCAATGCAGCTTGAAAATTGGAAAAAGAACCTAGCGACCCAACAAGTCGTGCAAACCCGATCGCGTTTAACCAAGTGTGCTAACCCAACATGAAATATTAAAATGTCACATGTAACACCTCTATCACTCAGAGCCACTCCCAGTCTATTTCTGGGGTAGTCACACGATCCACAGCAAAACCACTGCAGGTCCCCCTCAATCTGAATTTAAAAGGTCCAGACGACCACACACTAGATGAGGTAGGCGTAAAACAAAAAATGCTCTTAAAGAAAAAATAAATATTGTGTTCAATCTTAGCAGCAGGCCCCTAAATGATACGGAACTATCAGTCTTGAATTGTGGCTTGTCTTTTGTGCCTACCCTAAGAATGATAGGTTTGACAAAATTGTCGAGATTCCTAAGTTGCAGAGGCAACTAAAACATAGATTTTTTTTAGGGAGAGTGCACAGGAGACACGCAGTGTGTTCAAGAAACCCTCAAACTTTGAGCCTGCTGCCATACATCTATTGATTAGGAGTTTTACCCGTAAGTTGTGTAATGATTGTAATACTCCCCAGAAAACTAAAACTTACTCTAACCTTACTAAAGATGAACAAATGGCTTTAAAAAATGTGAGCAATTATAATACCATCATTATTCGCCCCCCTGACAAGGGGGGTTCGATCGTAGTCCAAGATTATGTTGACTACAGGGAGGAGGCATTGAGACGGTTATCTGATGTAACAGTCTATGTGAAATTAAAGGGTAATCCTACTGCCAATTTCAAAAGAACTATTCATGAATACCTCAGAAGAGGACATGAAGCAGGGGTTCTGAGTGATCAAGAGCTAATGTTTCTAATTTCCTAAAGTTCCAATTCTTTACCTTTACCCAAGATACACAAGACTATGCAAAATCCACCTTGGAGACCAATTGTATCAGCCAGGGACTCCCTGTTGTCTAGTATAGCTAAATATATAGATTTTTTTCTACAACCAGTTGTTAAAGGAAAATGATTTACCAAGCTTAATTAATGTATTGAAAGACTTCACAGATTTATGTGAGGGGACATTTTAGTCACCATGGATGGGGACAGCCTATACACCTCCATCCCCCATGATGGGGGTGTTAGGGCTGTCAGGTCCATGCTGACGGAATGTTCATGTTGCTCAGGTCCGCCTTTGAGTTCCTGTGTGAGCTACTTACACTATGTTTGGAAAATAATTATTTAAAGTTTGAGCTAAATTTTAACTTACAAATTTCAGGGACAGCTATGGGGTCGACAATGGCCCCTACCTATGCTAACCTGTATATGGCCTGGTACGAACAAGAGGTTATGCAACACTTTATACATCCACACATCACTTATAACACCCTCTATATAGATGACGTGTTTATGGTGTGGAGAGGTGGGAAGGATGACTTAGTCAAATGGTTGACCCAACTGAACAACCTGGATAGTCCAAAATGGTTTAAGTTAGAATAATATAGCACTACTGTGCACTTTCTTGATCTCAATATATTTAAGGTTGATGCCTGCAGTGATTACCACTTTGGTACTTCATTATACACTAAGCCTATAGATCACAACTCATTGCTGTAGGCTAGAAGTTATCATCCAATACCTCAAAAAAGAGGATTATCACCTCTCAACTCACTCAAGTGAATCATAACAACAGTGAGGTACCCACTATGCTGACCATTACAGTCAATTTTTAGAATAGTGATCCTGCACCTCTATGTGTTTAACCACTGCAACAGGGTTAAAACACACATTGGAAGTACCTCTTGGAACCTGAATAGCTCTGTTGGTCCATAAAATAAACTGTTGTTGATACAATCAGCAGCGTTAGTCACAAGATCCAGCTGTGTAACTAGCACTGCTGATTGCATCAGCGGCAGTTTCCTCTCTGGACCAGCAGTGCTCTTCAGGTCCGAATATGTACTTCTACTATGTTTTTAACCATTTTCAGGATATAAAAACTTAAAGGTGCTGGGTCGCTAGTCTTAAAATGACATGCTCTAATGAATTAGATAGAGCATGTATAAATGTAATGTTTCAACTATAACTGCCCTTTAAACAAACTTTCAAATTAATCACAGTCCAATGTGTCTTTTTCATATACCAGTGTCAAACTAGGATTTTTTTTTTCCTCTATGAAGTACACATGACCACATTTGTTGAACTATATTGGAACATTTCTATCTTGACTTTAGAAATAACTGTGTTCTGTTTTAGAGTCTGAAGTGTAATTTTAAACATAATATAACTCTTGAACATCGACAAGGACACAGATATTTGACTAACTCACTCTCTAATAAATGTTTTCTTGATGTTTTTTTAGATTTTAGTGCTTTTAAGTTTCATTTCTACATTCTTGCTGTGCTATATAAATGATTATATATCAAACAAAATGTACTGTGAAAAACATTACAAGTGGAACTTGATATTGATTGATTTAACATTTTGCTCTCTTCACCATTACTTTACTGTAACAAGTATAATTATTGTTTACTGCATTAAAATAATTGATCCTTCTTGTTTCAAAAAGGTCATGGGGGTCATCCTATTGGGATGTTAAGGACAGATTTCATATTCTTAACATTTCTATTTCTGATAACAAATGTAGAAAAAAATGGCAGTTCTAGGGGGATTTTAGTGTAGCCCCCCCTAAACATCAAAGGTACAAGCTGCCCTCAATCTTAGTGGTAGTGCTCTTTTCTTTTAACTAAATTAGAAATGAAGGAGAGACGGGGATTAAAATAAATGAATATATAAAAGAGGAATTCTGACACATATACCTCCTAGAACCTTCATATGCGCCCATATTGTCCAACTACACCTCTTGACCAACCACCCAGCCATGCCAATAGAATGCCCCAACACTTCCCTTTAAGAAGACCAGCAACACCGACAGACTGCCCTGTCTGCCCAACAATGTCCTTGAACATCAAACTCTGCTCCTCTATAGCTCAAACAAGGAAATAGCAACACTGACTATGCCTCATGGTCCTTGTTTTGAATCCATAATATGAGGAGGCATAGTAAAGTCAAGGTTCATTACAGCACAGTTGTGATGTTCTGGTCACACAAGAGTTTACAAGAGGAGCAAGATGTTCCAACAGTTCACCAACCTGCTGCACAGATGAGTCACTTTGAAGGACATATTACAAATAAGGTAAGATTGAGGAGTAATGTGTAAGAGCAGCTTGGAGTGCTTCTTTGAAAAATTTTCAGTGGTTCAAATATACAATTTAGAGACCTTGGATGGCACATAAAAAATTTGAATTGTGGTCTCTGGTCTTAGATTATATTACCCTTACATATATCACAATTATATTTCTCTGGCCTCATATATCATATCCATTTAAGAACATGTGCTTCCAGGTAAAACAAAAGTTTAAAAACTAAATATATCTAAACATTATCATAGATCGTTTACATATATAGACTAAAATATTTCCCTAGAATTTGTGCATCTTGCTGAAGTCTGTTAGTTGATATAACATTTTCCACTGCAAAATGCCAAACCTTAACACTTTAAGCTAGAACTTTTTTAGATAGGGACAATTTAGACCATTTTTGTCATAATTTGAATGCACTTTAATTGACATTAAGGGGCTGATTTATTGTGGCCCGAATGGGGCCAAACACATCTGTTTTCCACGTGAGCCTTCAGGCTCGCCGGAAACAGAAGTTAAGAAGCGTAACTCATCCACCGCCTCTGAGGCGGCGGACATCAATCCACCCAATCGCATACGATTGGGTTGATTGACACCCCCTGCTTAGTGGCCACGAATCTGCAGGGGTTGCAGCATTTTACAAGCAGTTCACCAGAACTGCTTGTGCAATGATAAATGCTGACAGCGTATGCTGTTCTCATTTATCGATGTCTGGCGGACATGATCGCTACAGCGGATCATTTCCGCCAGACTCATGATAAATCAGCCCTAAATTATCATCTTAAAAATCTATGAGTAAGTTAGCAGCTACACAGTCGTTTTTTTTTTTGTAATGGATAAATGCATGATCATACAATATTTTCTTTTTAGTAGTCATTAAACTTAAATATAATGCTAATTGTTTTCATCATCTTACTTGAAGGGACACACACTGTTTTAAAAAAAATGGTTTGGCAAAACTAAATATTAATCACTTAAAACTCAGTAGTTTACCTTGGTGACAAATTAGTAAATAATAATTTTATATGCAATAGTTAATGAATTCAACCTTTTCACTTTCTCTGCTAGATAAAAAGGGTGACAATGCCCTTTTACAGCAAGGAAACCCATTGTGTATAAAAATACAGTAAAAATAGAATTAATTATTCACATAATACATTATATGGCCAAAAGTATGTGGACACCTGACCATCACATCTATATGAGCTTGTTCAACATCCCATACTAAAACTGTTAAAATCCAGTTACCCCCCCCCTTTGTGACTATAACAGCTGCCACTCTTCTGGGAAGGCTTTTCACATGATTCAAACCATGTCTGTGGGAATTTGAGCCCATTCAGCCAAAAGAGCATTTGTGAGGTCAGGAACTGATGTTGGACAACAAGGTCGGGCTCACAATCAGCATTCAAATTTATCCAAAAAGTGTTCAATGGGTTTGAGGTCAGGGCTCTGTGCAGGTCACTTGTTTTTCTTTACATAAATCTCATCCAAGCATGTATTCCATGAACCTCACTTTGTGCACAGGGGCACAGTTATGCTGGAACAAGAAGGGACCTTCTTAAAACTGTTTTCACAAAGTGGGAAGCACCTAATTGTCTACAATGTCTTTGTATCCTATAGAATTTAGATGCCTCTTCACTGGTACTAAGCACCTAGGTCAAACCCAGAGTCCAGTGGCAGAGTCCATGCCGATGATTGGCATTGTTCATGTTTATTTGAAGCTTGTGTACAGTTGTTCGGCCATGGAAATCAATTTTGTGAAGCTCCCAATCCACATTTCTTGCCCTAATATTGCTTTTAGAGTTAGTTTAGAACTCTATAGTGAGTGATGCAACAGATTACAGGCTATTTTTAATCTCTATGTGCTTCAGCACATGGCGGCCACACTCTGTGAGTTTACATGATCTACCTCTTTGTGGCTCAGTGGTTGTTGTTCCTTAAAGCTTCCACCTCAGAATAATAGCACTTTCAGTTGACATTTTAAAAACTAACTCGTCGCTTTCCTATGACAGTGCTACTTTTAAAGTCACTGAGCTCTTCAGAATGACCCATAAAACTGCCAATGTTTATTTATGGAGATTTCATAGCTATGTGCTGGATTGTATGCACCTGTTAGAAATGGGTGTGGCTGAATCACCTGAACTCAATAATCAGTATGGGTGTCCACATACTTTTTTAATATATTGTATGTTTTGATGATTTTGCATTACAGATCATTACACAATTTCATGTAGACGCATTTTAGTAAACATACTTTATTTACAACAAAATAAAATATATTAAATTATGAACTATTCAATGTTAAAGTAATTAAAAGTCATACTTTTATAAATAAGATATGGTTTAAAACTGTGAAGAAAAAAAATATGAACTAAACATAGGAATCTGACATAGATGTAAATAGAACAGTTTATGAAATATTTTTAACTTGTTGTATGTCTATTGATGCTGCTAAGTTGATCACAGGAGGTGGCAAGCACAAGACAAGTCTTTAATTTCCCCCATTTATATTTGCCAAGTAACATTCTATGAGAAGCTAATTTTCTTTTAAAAAGAATGTTTAATAAAAATTGGGGTAGAGTTACACTTAATATGTGACAAGTAGCCGCGAAAAATTCGTTTCGGATCGATTCGGACCGATTCGAATTTCGGTTCGGATCAATTCGAATTTGGAAGAAATCAAATGAATTCGTTTCGGATTCATTCGGATTCTTTCGGATTCGTGTGAAATTCGGTTTGGTTCGGTTCGATTCGGTTCGAATCGATTCGGATTTTTGGCACTGTTAAGTGGGATGTGCTGTGTATTACACTAGTATACTGTACAATACTAGTGTAATACATGGCCATCCGAATCCATCTGAATAAATTTGAATCGATTCGGATTTATTCGGTAGATTCGGCACTGCCGCAATTCGGAAATTCGAATCGATCCAAATTCCGAATTTGACAAAATTCGTCCGAATTTCGATTCGGACCGAACCAAATCACACATGTCTAGTGACAAGTAAGGAACTATGTAAACCTACTGAAAAACAGAAAAACAGTACACCAGCCATAAGGTTTAGCACTTTGAAACTCAAAATTAGCATCACAAAAATAGAAAAGAGAACTTAAATATTGACAGAAATAGCTCAATAGTTCGATCTTTGTGATGGTGCCCACCCAGTTGCCTCTTTTATAAAGCTAACCCCATATGTATGAACTAGGGTCCCCCATCACGCTTATGGAGACAAAATTCTCAAGTGTTAGCTGTACTAATCATTAATTTAGAAGAGAATTACCAGGAGTTTTTGTGCTGAACTGTCCTTATGGGTGGGATCATACTTATACACTAAAGAAAAGTTCTCCTCTGTGAAAGTGATAAAAGAAGCAGCACCATACATGGCACAGTCTCTTAGGGCAAGTTACTGAGTTCTGCCCATCCCCACTTGAGCACTTCTCGTTTTTATTTACATTTTTAATTAATACCAGCAATATGAGCTCAGCGTCACTTTGTAAACTAAATCATATTTATATGCTTCATCGGTACTTGAATATATATTGCAAAATGCTTATGAGCAACGCTAAGCTGTCCATTAACTTCTCTGTAAACTCTTAAAAACATGTACCCTCCCTTATTCTTTTTAGCTTGTCCCATTTGGCCAGATGCGGTAACTAACCTTTCCATTTTTGCTTTTAAATCTTAGCTGAGAGCTTGTAAGTGAGTGCTGGACTTTCTCTGTGTGTTGTATTAATTTGTTTTGTAATTTCCCTATGGTTCTTGCACCCAGACCTGTCTGGGGTTAATTGCCTGTTATACTCTAGGGACAGCACAGCTTCCTGTGAGTGCCGGTGAGCACCCAGGGCTGAGCATGTTACAGGGTCATTGGATGTGTACCCGGTCTGGTATGAGAGTGCAGTCCCCTTCCGTGCTTTGTATATTTCCTGGGTGATTACATAAGCCTGTGCACCCTTCCCTTGTTCCCAGTTTGTTTGGATTTGAGAGCTTGCATTGTGTGGCTGTTTTAGGGTCTCTACGGTATTGGAAAGGACCTTGACGTTGTACCTGAGCTTGTCCCATTTGGCCAGATGCGGTAACTAACCTTTCCATTTTTGCTTTTAAATCTTAGCTGAGAGCTTGTAAGTGAGTGCTGGACTTTCTCTGTGTGTTGTATTAATTTGTTTTGTCATTTCCCTATGGTTCTTGCACCCAGACCTGTCTGTGGCTATCTGCCTGTGACTCTGGGGACAGCACAGCTTCCTATGAGTGCCGGTGAGCACCCAGGGCTGAGCATGTTACAGGGTCATCTGATGTGTACCCGGTCTGGTATGAGAGTGTAGTCCCCTTCCGTGTTTTCTAAATCACAAAGAATATCATGAACCTCTAATATTGATTACACGTTTTTATAAAAAAAAAAAAAAAAAAATCGAAACATTTTTTTTAAAACAGTGGTTTATGTGCTAATATTGCCCCAATTCTGATCAACATGATTGTATAATATCTCCCTCAAAACACTCAAAAGCCGTGGAGTTCATAGAGATTTGTACTACCCCTTTTCATGCCTGTAAGTTGAGGAGTCAAAGGGACAGTCTAGTCCAAAATAAACTTTCATGATTCAGATGGGGCATGTCATTTTAAACAATTTTCCAATTTACTTTTATCACCAATTTTGCTTTGTTCTCTTGGTATTCTTAGTTGAAAGCTAAACCTAGGAGGTTCTTAGACTTTGAAGTCCACCTCTTATCTGAATGCATTTTGACAGTTTTTTACCACTAGAGGGTGTTAGTTCATGTGTGTCATATAGATAACACTGTGCTCACGCACGTGGAGTTATCTAGGCGCCAGCACTGATTGGTTAAATTGCAAGTCTGTCAAAAGAACTGAAATAAGGGGGCAGTTTGCAGAAGCTTAAATACAAGTTAATCACATAGGTAAAGTGTTTTAATATAACTGTGTTGGTTATGCAAAACTAGGGAATGGGTAATAAAGGGATTATCTATCTTTTAAAACAATAACAATTCTGGTGTAGACGGTCCCTTTAAGCTACATTATAATCAAAAGAGTCATATCACTTCTTGGTGCATAGGACGTGTTCCACTCTGAAGGATACTGGCATATAAAAAATACTTTCAAAATCTTACATAACACCAAATTATCTCTGTATAACAGTTCACTCTAATATATGAACAAAAGAAGTTGAGATTAGTTAAAGAAAAAGACGACAACTTTATAAGCTTTAAAATAGCAAGACTCAACTGCAAAGCAATATACTTCACAGCAATCTGCCTGCTTGGCCAAGGTGTAAGTGAAAAATGTTTTGATGTTTTTCCACCATGTCAGCTGTTCTCAAGTGTGAAATATCCTGTATTGGCCACCTCATGCACATATAGATGTTAAAGGAAACTGTACTTTAGTTTTTGTTTCTCCTTTATGTGTTCTGAATGACTTGTTTTACCCACTTCAGAGAATTAACTGTATGGGAAATTGCTCATTAAGCCCATCACCTGATGTCCTCTAGGACATGTCCATAACAATGGACTGAGTCTGCAAGTAAAGCAGACCTGTTAACATTATATATATTAGGTTTTCACATGCTAATTAGGGCCGGGGGTTGCATGAGCACAACAGCTATTTCAGATACAAAATATTTCTCTCCTTCCTACCCCTACTAAGAAATGAATTAATGATATGGTCTGATGATTTCATAGCTTTTCTACAGATCTACAGTGGGGGATACAATAGACAAAAATAGCTATTTCAAATATCAAAATAAAGGTGAATAAGCTGTTTACAAACAATTAAATACACTCCGGGAGGTAAAATGGACCACTGGGAAAATATTAAAGGGAAGAAATGTCTATTTGATGGGTGTCCAAATACACAAAGAGAGAAGTGCACTCACAGGAACGAACAACTGGCTCAATACCATTGTTAGCCTGTTCTATGGCGATTTACCACCTGGGTGCAGCTTTTTAGCCCAGTAATGCTTTTCACAGAGTAGAACTTTCCTGTAGTATATCAGTCTGATCCCGCCTATTACGGTCAGTCCAGCGCCGAAATACCAGGCAATTCCTCTCTGAACAAGGAACACAGCAACCCCAGACGATCGTTTCGGCCTTCATTGGGCCTCGTCAGTGAGGTGTAGCAGTATTCCTCTAAGCACACTGAGCAAGGAGTCCACGTCTGGTTGCCCCTTTTTCCCATAGGGAGACCAAATACACAAAGAGAGAAGTGCACTCACAGGAACGAACAACTGGCTCAATACCATTGTTAGCCTGTTCTATGGCGATTTACCACCTGGGTGCAGCTTTTTAGCCCAGTAATGCTTTTCACAGAGTAGAACTTTCCTGTACTATATCAGTCTGATCCCGCCTATTACGGTCAGTCCAGCGCCGAAATACCAGGCAATTCCTCTCTGAACAAGGAACACAGCAACCCCAGACGATCGTTTCGGCCTTCATTGGGCCTCGTCAGTGAGGTGTAGCAGTATTCCTCTAAGCACACTGAGCAAGGAGTCCACGTCTGGTTGCCCCTTTTTCCCATAGGGAGACCAAATACACAAAGAGAGAAGTGCACTCACAGGAACGAACAACTGGCTCAATACCATTGTTAGCCTGTTCTATGGCGATTTACCACCTGGGTGCAGCTTTTTAGCCCAGTAATGCTTTTCACAGAGTAGAACTTTCCTGTAGTATATCAGTCTGATCCCGCCTATTACGGTCAGTCCAGCGCCGAAATACCAGGCAATTCCTCTCTGAACAAGGAACACAGCAACCCCAGACGATCGTTTCGGCCTTCATTGGGCCTCGTCAGTGAGGTGTAGCAGTATTCCTCTAAGCACACTGAGCAAGGAGTCCACGTCTGGTTGCCCCTTTTTCCCATAGGGAGACCAAATACACAAAGAGAGAAGTGCACTCACAGGAACGAACAACTGGCTCAATACCATTGTTACCATAGCTATTTCAAATATCAAAATAAAGGTGAATAAGCTGTTTACAAACAATTAAATACACTCCGGGAGGTAAAATGGACCACTGGGAAAATATTAAAGGGAAGAAATGTCTATTTGATGGGTGTAACATCCCTAAAGAATGGCTGGAAATGCTAGTAAGAATCAATGAATTTTCAAAATAATCTCTTCTTTACAACAAAGCCCCTAAGCAACATCAAAAGCGTGTTTGAATCGAGGCCATTGAGTAACTTTTTATCGGCTAGATTACGAGTTTTTGCGGTAAGGTGCTTTTTTACGCCCGCTGTTATTACGAGTCTTGCAGGTATAGGGGCACAACACACTTTTTTGGCCTTACCGCAATCCAACTTACGTAAATTTCGTAAAGGCTTTTTTCTATGGGACTTTCATAGCGCCGGTATTACGAGTCTGCCTGGGAGGCCAAAAAGTGAGCGGTACACCCTCTACCGCCAAGATTTCTAACTCATTTTAAAGTCAGTAGTTATGAGTTTTACACTACAAAGCTGAAGCATAAAACTCATAACTAAAGTGCTAAAAAGTAGACTAACACCCATAAACTACCTATTAACCCCTAAACCTGCATCACAAACACTAAAATTAAATTATTAATCCCTAATCTGCCGCCCCAGACAACGCCGCCACTATAATAAACATATTAACCCCTAAAACGCGGCACTTCCGCCTCGCAAACAATACTTAAATATTATTAACCCCTAATCTGCCGCCCTCAACATTGCCGACACCTATATTATATGTATTAACCCCTAATCTGCTGCTGCGGACATCGCTGCCACCTACATTATACTTATGAACCCCTAATCTGCTGCCCCCAACATCGCCGACACCTACATTATATTTATTAACCCCTAATCTGCCACCCCCCAACGTCGCCGCCACTATACTATATTTATTAACCCCTAAACCTAAATCTAACCCTAAACTCCCCTAACTTAAATATAATTAAAATGAATCTAAATAAAATTCCTATCATTACCTAAATAATTCGTATTTAAAACTAAATACTTACCTCTAAAATAAACCCTAAACTAGCTACAATATAACTAATAGTTACATTGTATCTAGCTTAGGGTTTATTTTTATTTTACATACAAGTTTGTATTTATTTTAACTAGGTAGAATAGTTACTAATTAGTTATTAACTATTTACTAACTACCTAGCTAAAATAAATAGAAAATTACCTGTAAAATAAAACCTAACCTAAGTTACACTAACACCTAACACTACACTACAATTAATAACTTACATAAATTAACCCCTTAATGACCACAGCACTTTTCCATTTTCTGTCCGTTTGGGACCAAGGCTATTTTTACATTTTTGCGGTGTTTGTGTTTAGCTGTAATTTTCCTCTTACTCATTTACTGTACCCACACATATTATATACCTTTCTTCTCGCCATTAAATGGACTTTCTAAAGATATCATTATTTTTATCATATCTTATAATTTACTGTAAAAAAATTATAAAATATGAGAAAAAAATGGAAAAAAACTTCTAACTTTGACCCCCAAAATCTTTTACACATCTACAACCACCAAAAAACACCCATGCTAAATAGTTTCTAAATTTTTTCCTGAGTTTAGAAATACCCAATGTTTACATGTTCTTTGCTTTTTTTTGCAAGTTATAGGGCAATAAATACAAGTAGCACTTTGCTATTTCCAAACCATTTTTTTTCAAAATTAGCCCTAGTTACATTAGAACACTAATATCTTTCAGGAATCCCTGAATATCCCTTGACATGTATATATTTTTTTTTAGTAGACATCCCAAAGTATTGATCTAGGCCAATTTTGGTATATTTCATGCCACCATTTCACCGCCAAATGCGATCAAATACAAAAAATAGTTCACTTTTTCACAAATTTTTTCACAAACTTTCGGTTTCTCACTGAAATCATTTACAGCTTGTGCAATTATGGCATAAATGGTTGTAAATTTCTCTCTGGGATCCCCTTTGTTCAGAAATAGCAGACATATATGGCTTTGGCGTTGCTTTTTGGTAATTAGAAGGACGCTAAATGCCACTGTGCACCACACGTGTATTATGCCCAGCAGTGAAGGGGTTAATTAGGGAGCATGTAGGGAGCTTTTTGGGGTAATTTTAGCTTTAGTGTAGTGTAGTAGACAAACCCAAGTATTGATCTAGGCCCATTTTGGTATATTTCATGCCACCATTTCACCGCCAAATGCGATCAAATAAAAAAAAAATGTTAAATTGTTCCCAATTTTAGGTTTCTCATTGAAATCATTTACAAACAGCTTGTGGAATTATGGCACAAATGGTTGTAAATGTTCTCTGGGATCCCCTTTGTTCAGAAACAGCAGACATATATGGCTTTGGCATTGCTTTTTTGTACTTAGAAGGCCGCTAAATGCTGCTGCGCATCACACGTGTATTATGGCTAGCAGTGAAGGGGTTAATTAGGTAGCTTGTAGGGAGCTTGCAGGGTTAATTTTAGCTTTAGTGTAGAGCTCAGCCTCCCTTCTGAAACATCAGACCCCCTGATCCCTCCCAAACAGCTCTCTTCCCTCCCCCACCCCACAATTGTCCCCGCTATCTTAAGTACTGGCAGCAACTCTGCCAGTACTAAAATAAAAGGTATATTTGTTTTTTTTGGGGGGGGGTTAAGCATATTTACATATGCTGCTGTGTAGGACCCTCCCTTAGCCCCCAACCTGACTGATCCCCCACCAAACAGCTCTCTAACCCTCCCCCTCTGCCTTAATGGGCGCCATCTTGGGTACTGGCAGCTGTCTGCCAGTACCCAGTTTAGAATAAAATTGTTGCTTTTTTATTTTTTTCCCCTTTTCTGTAGTGTAGCTCCCCCCCCACCAAAGACCAACCCCCCACCCCCTCCTAGATACCTTAAATTTATTTTTTTTTAAACTTAAAAAAACCCTTTTTCCCACTTTTATAACAATATATTTTGTGTAGTGTAGCGGTTCCCACCCGCTCCCGCCCCGTGCACGCGCCCGCCAGCTCCCATGCATGCACGCACGTTCGTGCGTGCCCCCATCGGCCCCGCCCTCCTCTACATTACCCGGCCCATCGATGGCCGCCCACCCACCTCCCAAGTCGGCTCCCACCCACCAACGATACCGGCCATTGATGTCCGGTGCAGAGAGGGCCACAGAGTGGCTCTCTTTTCATCAGATGGCCAAGGGGTGTTATTGCAGGCATCACTGCAATAACCAAAAAGCAGCTGGAAGCGAGCAGGATCGCTTCCAGCCGCTTTAAACCCCTAATGTCGTACAGGGTATGTCGCTGGTCTTTTAAGACCAGGTTGTGTGCGACGTACCCTCTACGACATGCGTCATTAAGGGGTTAAATACAATTAGCTAAATTACAACCAAAAAAACCACTAAATTACAGAAAATGAAAAACAAATTACAAGATATTTAAACTAATTACACCTAATCTAAGAGCCCTATCAAAATAAAAAAGCCCCCCCAAAATAAAAAAAAACCCTAGCCTAAACTAAACTACCAATAGTCCTTAAAAGGGCCTTTTGCGGGGCACTGCCCCAAAGAAATCAACTCTTTTACCTGAAAAAGAAAATACAAACAACCCCCCCAACAGTAAAACCCACCACCCACACAACCAACCCCCCAAATAAAACCCTAACTAAAAAAAACCTAAGCTCCCCATTGCCCTGAAAAGGGCATTTGGATGGGCATTGCCCTTAAAAGGGCATTTAGCTCTATTGCAGCCCAAAGCCCTAATCTAAAAATAAAACCCACCCAATACACCCTTAAAAAATTCTAACACCAACCCCCGAAGATTCACTTACCGGGAGAAGTCTTCATCCAAGCGGCAAGATGTCCTCAACGAAGCCGGCAGAAATGGTCCTCGAGACGGGCAGAAGTGGTCCTCCAGACGGGCAGAAGTCTTCACCCAGATGACATCTTCTATCTTCATACTTCCGACATGGAGCGGCTCCATCTTCAAGACATCAGGCGTGGAGCATCCTCTTCTGCCGTCTTCTTGCTGAATGAAGGTACCTTTAAGTGATGTCATCCAAGATGGCGTCCCTTAGATTCCGATTGGCTGATAGAATTCTATCAGCCAATCGGAATTAAGGTTGAAAAAAACCTATTGGCTGAGCCAATCAGCCAATAAGATTGAGATTGCATTCTAATTGCTGATTGGAACAGCCAATAGAGTGCAAGCTCAATCCTATTGGCTGATTAGATCAGCCTATATGATTGAAGTTCAATCCTATTGGCTGATTGCATCAGCCAATAGGATTTTTTCTACCTTAATTCCGATTGGCTGATAGAATTCTATCAGCCAATCGGAATCTAAGGGACGCCATCTTGGATGATGTCACTTAAAGGTACCTTCATTCAGCAAGAAGACGTCGGAAGAAGAGGATGCACCGCACCGGATGTCTTGAAGATGAAGTCGCTCCGCGTCGGAAGCATGAAGATAGAAGATGCCATCTGGGTGAAGACTTCTGCCCGTCTGGAGGACCACTTATGCCGGCTTCGTTGAGGACATCTTGCCGCTTGGATGAAGACTTCTCCCGGTAAGTGAATCTTCGGGGGTTAGTGTTAGGATTTTTAAGGGTGTATTGGGTGGGTTTTATTTTTAGGTTAGGGCTTTGGGCTGCAATAGAGCAAATGCAAAATTCATTAAAATTATGGGGGGAGATAAAAAACTAGATGTGCTAATTTGGATGGGGTTAATTAGGGAGGATGTAGGGAGCGTCTAGGGTTAATTTTAGCTTTAGTGTAGTGTAGTAGACAACCCCAAGTATTGATCTAGGCCCATCTTGGTATATTTCATGCTACCATTTCACCGCTAAATGCGATCAAATAAAAAAAAACGTAAAATATTTCACAATTTTAGGTTTCTCACTGAAATTATTTACAAACAACTTTTGCAAGTATGGCATAAATGATTGTAAATGCTTCTCTGGGATCCCCTTTGTTTAGAAATAGCAGACATATATGGCTTTGGCGTTGCTTTTTGGTAATTATAAGGCCGCTAAATGCCGCTGCGCACCACACATGTATTATGCCCAGCAGTTCAGGGGTTAATTAGGTAGCTTGTAGGGAGCTTGCAAGGTTAATTTTAGCTTTAGCGTAGAGATCAGCCTCCCACCTGACACATCCACCCCAGGATCCCTCCCAAACAGCTCTCTTCCCTCCCCCATCCCACAATTGTCCCCGCCATATTAAGTACTGGCAGAAAGTCTGCCAGTACTGAAATAAAAGGTATATTTAAAAAAAAAATAAAAAAAATTGTATAGCATATTTACATATGCTGCTGTGTAGGATCCCCCTTAGCCCTTAATCTCCCTGATCCCCCCCCAAACAGCACTCTAACCCTCCCCCTCTACCTTACTGGGAGCCATCTTGGGTACTGGCAGCTGTCTGCCAGTACCCAGTTTAGAAAAAAATGCCTTTTTTTTTATATTTTTTTATTTTTTTTTCTGTAGTGTAGCTTCCCCCCCATATACAAACCACCACCCCCCTCCCAGATCCCTTACAATTAACATTTTCTGCTGTTCCCCCCCCCTGCTGTCTCCCACTTATCTATCCACATTTTTCTGTAGTATAGCGGTTCCCACCCGTTCCCTCCCCGTGCACATGCCCGACCACCGCTCCCCGTGCATGCGCGCGCCCGTGCGCGTTCCCGACAACCCCGCCCCCGATCCCGCGCCCCTCTCTCTTCAATCTTCCATCGATGGCCGCCCACCCGCCTCCCACATCGGCTCCCACCCACCAACGATTGCGGCCATCGATGCCGGTGCAGAGAGGGCCACAGAGTGGCTCTCTCTGCATCGGATGGGGGAAAAAATGTTATTGCAGGATGCCTCGATATCGAGACATCACTGCAATAACCATAAAGCGGCCATATATGTCTGCTATTTCTGAACAAAGGGGATCCCAGAGAAGCATTTACAACCATTTATGCCATAATTGTACAAGTTGTTTGTAAATAATTTCAGTGAGAAACCTAAAGTTTGTGAAAATATTTTGGAAAAAGTGAACAATTTTTTTTATTTGATTGCATTTGGCGGTGAAATGGTGGCATGAAATATACCAAAATGGGTCTACATCAATACTTTGGGATGTCTTATAAAAAAAAATATATACATGTCAATGGATATTCAGGGATTCCTGAAAGATATCAGTATTCCAATGTAACTAGCACTAATTTTGAAAAAAAGTGGTTTGGAAATAGCAAAGTGCTACTTGTATTTATTGCCCTATAACTTGCAAAAAAAAAAAAACAACATGTAAACATTGGGTATTTCTAAACTCGGGACAAAATTTAGAAACTATTTAGCATGTTTTATTTTTGGTGATTGTAGATGTGTAACAGATTGTGGGGGTCAAAGTTAGAAAAAGTGTGTTTTTTTCATTTTTTTATAGTAAATTATAAGATATGATGAAAATAATGGTATCTTTAGAAAGTCCATTTAATGGCGAGAAAAACGGTATATAATATGTGTGGGTACAGTAAATGAGTAAGAGGAAAATTACAGCTAAACACTGCAGAAATGTAAAAATAGACCTGGTCCTTCAGGGAAAGAAATTGAAAAATGGCCTTGTCCTTAAGGGGTTAAAAGGTATTTAGCTCTTTTACGAATTGCCCAAAACCCTTAACTTAACTCCCCCCCACAAAAAAACACTCATTCTATTGGCTGATTGGAACAAAAAAAACACTCATTCTATTGGCTGACTGGAACAGCCAATAGAATGAAAGCTCAACCTATTGGCTGATTGGATCAGTCAATAGGATGAAAGCTCAATCCTATTGGCTGATTGCAACAGCCAATAGGATTTTTTTCCCCTTTAATTCCTATTGGCTTATAGAAATCTTTCAGCCAATAGGAATGTAAGAGATGCCATCTTGGATGACGTCACTTAAAGGGAATATTCAGTTTACGGTGACAACCGTAAGAAGAGGATGCTCCGTGCCAGATGTTTTGAAGATGGACCCGCTCCGCCCGGTTGGATGAAGATAGAAGATGTCGTCTGGATGAAGACTTCTTGCCTCTTGGATGAGGACTTTGCCGGCTGGATGAAGATCAAAGAGGCCGCCTAGATGAAGACTTCTTGCCGCTTGGATGTGGATGGATGTCCAGACCTCGATAACTGTAAGTGGATTGATGGGGGTTAGTGTTAAGTTTTTTAAAGTTTTTTTGGGTGGGTTTTTTTTAGGTTAGGGTATCGGGCAATTAGTAAAAGAGCTACATGCCCTTTTAAGGGCAATGTCAAATTACCTTTTTAGGGCAATGTTTAGCTTAGGTTTATTTAGATAGGTTTTTATTTGGGGGTTTGATTGGGTGGGTGGTGGGTTTTACTGTTGGTGGGTTGTTTGTATTTTTTATTGCAATGTAAAAGAGCTGGTATTTTGGGGGCAATGCCCTGCAAAATGCCCTTTTAAGGGACATTGGCAGTTTAGTGTAGGCTAGGTTTTTTTTTATTTTGGGGGGCTTTTTTATTTTGATAGGGCTATTAGATTAGGAGTAATTCATTTTTATTTTTGATAATTTCATTTTTTATTTTTTGTAATTTAGTGTTTATTTTTTTTTTTGTAAGTTAGTAAATTGTATTTTATTAATTTAATTTATTTTATTTTTTGTAATGTTAGGTTTTAGTGTAAGACAGGTTAGGTTTTATTTTGTATTTATTTCAACTAGGTAGCTAGTAAATAGTTAACTAGTCTATCTTGTTAAAGGGACAGTCTACACCAGAATTTTTATTGTTTTAAAAGATAGATAATCCCTTTATTACCCTTTATTACCCATTCCCTAATTTTGCAAAACCAACACAGTTATATTAATACATTTTTTAACCTCTTTGATTACCTTGTATCTAAGCCTCTGCAAACTGCCCCCTTATTTCAGTTTTTTTGACAGACTTGCATTTGATTTTAGCCAATCAGTGCTGACTCCCAGGTAACTCCACGTGCATGAGCACAGTGTTATCTATATGACGCACATGAACTAACACCCTCTAGTGGTGAAAAAACTGTTAAATGCTTTCAGATAAGAGGCTTGGTTGTTTAAAATGACATGCCCTATCTGAATCATGAAAGTTTATTTTAGACTAGACTGTCCCTTTAAAATAAATACAAACTTACCTGTGAAATAAAAATAAAACCTAAGATAGCTACAATGTAACTATTAGTTATTTTGTAGCTAGCTTAGGTTTGTTTTTTTTACAGGTAAGTTGTATTTAGTTTTAAATAGGAATTATTTTGTTAATAAGTGTAAGGTTTATTTAGCTTTATTTTAATTATATTTAAGCTAGGGGGTGTTAGGGTTAGACTTAGGGTTACGTTAGGATTAGGTTTAGGGGTTAATAACTTTATTATAATGGCTGCGACATTGGTGGCGGCAGATTAGGGGGTTAATAAGTGTAGGTAGGTGGCGGCGATGTTAGGGGCAGAAGATTAGGGGTTAATAACTAATGTAGGTGGCGGCGATGTTAGGGGAAACAGATTAGGAGTTAATAATGTAATGTAGGTCGCGGCGATGTTAGGGGCAGCAGATTAGGGGTGTTTAGACGTGGGGTTTATGTTAGGGTGTTAGGTTTTAACGTTACTTTTTCTTTTCCCCATAGACATCAATGGGGCTGCATTACGGAGCTTTTCAATCCGCGATTGCAGGTGTTAGGCTTTTTTTTGCCGCCTCTCTCCATTGATGTCTATGGGAAAAATGTGCACGAGCATGTCAAAGCAGCGCTTGATTTCGTTGTGGTATGGAGATCAACGCAACCATATCGCTCGCACAAGCCTGTTTTTGTAAGCCTGTAATAGCAGCGCTATAGGGAGGTGAAATAACGCCGAAAATGTTGCAGTCGTTAATTTCCCTATAGCGCTCAAAACTCGTAATCTGGCTATATGTTAATTATTAATACAGTGAAATATATTAATTGTTTTATAATTCTATAATGTATACTGCAATCTATATTTTAATTTGAAAAAGAACAGTTGCAGTGGTGGCTGTTGTAGTTTTAAGTTGGTGGGTCAAAATATTCTTCCATTTCCATAACCTTAATAAGTTGCTGTTTTTCATTTTTTTAATACAGGAAGTAGACAATTACTCAAAAAATGTATGTCCGTTTGTATTTAGAATTTAGCTAAAAGATAGCTGACATCATGTTAAAGATCCCATTAATGATATTTAATCAGAAATAAATCATTAAATGGAATAAAAGAAGTTAACTAGGGAGAGGCACGCTGAGCACTGACAATTTTTTTCTATTTTTACTTTTATTTACGAAGATTGCTCCATTTTGAGCAAACTATCTGTGGTACATACTTGCAAAATATTAATAATAACAATAACAATCTGTGGTGGAACCACTTCCACTGTCAAATATAATGGCATCACACAATTGTTTTAACAACATTACAAAGCAAACAAACAAAAACTAAAAAACACAAAGAGGTCTATTTATCATATGTCTGTTGGACCTGATCCGACAGTGCGGATTAGGTCCGACAGCAATTTAGACCGCTGCTTCATAAATGCCGTTTCTGGCGAGCCTACAGGCTCGCCAGAAACACGGGTCGTCAAGCTCCATACCGAGCTTGATAGATAGGCCCCGTAATATAAAACAGTCCACTCTAATATATGCACAAAAGAAAACCAAGCACATTGCCAAATTAACAAATAAAAAGTAAAAAAATAAAACAAAAAAACCCCCCAAAACCCTGATACCTTCTATAAAAGTCAACTCAAATATATATGCATAAAAGAAAACTAGACAGCTCCATCAGACATGACAATAATATTTTTCTTAATCCTACATGCTAAATCACGGTGACATTTTTTGACTACTCAATAAGAATGCTTCCTTATGAAAGAAAAAGGACCTGGGCATGCGCAATCGGAACTTTTAATAATGACAAAAAGCCAGGGAAACATGTAACAAAAAAAGTAGAAAGTAGTCGCACTCAAATAAATAAATATTATCCTTTTATTGAAAGGGATCCAAAACAGAGTCAGCAGCAAAGTTTCAGGAGTGACCCCTTAATCATGCAAAATAAATTGGGACTTGGCAGTGGTCCCTGGTAGCCTACATCTAAAAATACTCTGTATGTTGGACTTAAAGGGACAGTCAACACCAGAATTTTTGTTGTTTAAAAAGATAGATAATCCCTTTATTACCCATTCCCCAGTTTTGCATAACCAACACAGTTATATTAATACACTTTTTACTGCTGTGACTATCTTGTATCTAAGCATCTTCTGACCGCCCCTAATCACATGACTTTTAGTTATTATCTATTGATTGACTTGCATTTTAGCCAATTAGTGCAGTGTCTGTCACAATCCACGGGCATGCTCACAATGTTATCTATAGGGTTTACCTGAACTAGCTCTCCCCTGCTGTGAAAAGCAAATACAAAGCATGTGATTAGAGGCGGTCTTCAAGGGCTTAGAAATTATCATATGAGCCTTCCTAGGTCTAGCTTTCAACTAAGAATACCAAGAGAACAAAGCAAAATTGTTGATAAAAGTAAATTGGAAAGTTGTTTAAAATTACATGCCCTATTTGAAAAATAAAAGTTTTTTTTGGACTTGACTGTCCCTTTAAATGTGTTGTAAAAAGCAATGAAAGCACAGGCAGACCAAAATGTTCAAAAGCCTTAAACCCTTGGGAGGTTTGTTGTGAAAACATAAATGTCATTACATTATATTAAAGAAATAGTCTAGTCAAAATGAAACCTTCATGATTCAGATAGAGCAGACAATTTTAGGCAACTTTATAATTACGCCTTTTATCAATTTTTCTTTGTTCTCTTGGTATCTTTATTTGAAAAATCTGGAATGTAAGCATAGGAGTCGGCCCATTTTTGGTATAGCACCTGAGTAGCACTTTCTGATTGGTGTCTAGATGTAGCCAACAATCAGCAAGCACTACCCAGGTGCAGAAACAAAAATGGGCTGGCTCAAAATGCATGCTCTATCTGAATCGTGAAAGTTTAATCTTGACTAGACTATTCCTTTAATCAAAAAGTCAGAAAAATATTTTTAAATGGTCTGAGTTTAGTCATTTTAAATCACCCAACATATAAGGGTGATAAGCTCCTTCTTCCAGTCACACACACACCAGTAATTAACATGTTATGTCACTAAATAGTAGCAGTGATTAACCCTTTGTTCCAGATAGATAAAGGTTTAGTTATTAACCCATTCTCTTAGCTACACACAGTCAAATAGATAAATATATAGCCAGAGTTAAACTTTTCAACCAAATGTTCAATAACCTGTTTTTTGTTTTTATACATAAAACCTTAAAACCTTGGGAGTTTTTTTTTTGACAACATTAAAGTCTGAAAATATTTGTAAAAGTTATTTTTGCCAGACACACAAATTGTAGTAATTAATAGCCCTTTGTCCAGACACATATATATTTAAATATTAACCCATTCTCATACACGTTGATTACTGATGTACCTCTTAAAGGAAATTAAACCCAAACATTTTATTTCATGAATCAGATAGAGCATATATATGTAAACAACTTTCAAATTTACTTTTATTATCAATTTTGCTTAGTTTTCTTGGAATCCTTTCTTGAAGAAGCAGCAATGCACTACTTGGAACTAGCTTAACAGAGTGGTTAGCCAATCACAAGAGGCATATATGTGCAGCTACCAATCAGTAGCTAGATCCCAGCTCCTGCACCTATCTAAATATGCTTTTAAACCAAGGATAACCAGAGAACAAAGCAAATTGTGTGTTCTGTCTGAATCATAAAAGACAAATGCTGGGTTTCATATCTCTTTAAGTAACAAGTAAATAATAAAAATTATACTGAAAGCTTGCACTTAATGAACATAAGACAAGTTAGATACTGGAATGAACAACTTATTTTTCTAAAAAATATATATATTTTGAACACATTAAAAATACTATTAAATTAAACTAGCTTTTTAATTAATGCCTACTAGAAAATCATTCCCCTAAATAACCTTATATTAAGTTAAAAGTATGATTTTTTTTTTCTTCTAATTGTCACTTAAAAGACAAAGGAATAGTTATTTTTTTCCTCTACAATGTTGTTGAAGTCTTTGTATAGCTCAACAACCTATTATTCACTTGTAAAACTATCTCTCAATTACTGTATGTCACCTTTCCAGTGGTTATGGGAAGAATGTTCACACCAGCTCCTGCCATTACATTACTTACAGGCTATAAAATGCAAAGCGTGAAAGTTACAAATCAATGCTTCATTTCCACTACATGACAGTAGTCAGCTAAAGCTCATACAGATATAAGTGACCCATCATACTTAATTTAGATAACTGCCTTGGCTGCTTAATTACACATCTCCATTTTGTCATTTTATATCAAGTAATTATGGTCTGCAGGGAAAGGGATATGCTACTAACCTTTATGAGAAAGCAGTTTGTCAAATGATTCACCCCATTTCATTGCTTCTTCTGGGGACACTCTGTGCAGAAACAAAAAAAAATGTTCTTTGATGAAGATCCTGGTTAGTGAATTTATTAAACTCTCTAAACATATGGTACCTGTTTACACACACAATTATATTTTGCAACATGTTTGTTTAGATTATTTGAAGACACAATTATTTTATATATTATTTATTTTATATATTATTTATTTTATATATTATTTGTTTTATATTTTATTTATGTTATATATTACTTTTAGGTTAAAGGGACAGTCAACACCAAAATTGTTGTTGTTTAAAAAGATAATCACTTTATTATCCATTCCCAAATTTGCATAACCAAAACTGTTATAGTAATACATGTTTAACCTCTGTAATTACCTTGTATCTAAGCCTCTGCAAACTGCCCCCTTATTTCAGTTCTTTTGACAGACTTGCATTTTAGCCAATCAGTGCTGACTCCTAGGTAACTTCACATGCGTGAGCTTAATGTTATCTATGTGACACACATGAACTAATGCCCTCTTGTGGTGAAAAACTGTCAAAATGCATTCAGATTAGAGGCGGCCTTAAAGGTCTAAGAAATAGAGCATATGAGCCTACCTAGGTTTAGCTTTCAACTAAGAATACCAAGAGAACAAAGCAAAATTGGTGACAAAAGTAAATTGGAAAGTTGTTTAAAATTACATGTCCTATTTGAATCATGAAAGTTTATTTTGGACTTGACTGTCCCTTTAATTGTACTATATATTTTGTTTATTTATTTTACCATTGCAAGATATATTATTATTACTGGCCAATAAATAATTCAACAATGTATAGGACAGGTCTTAACTCAGAAGCTTGGAATGACTAATGTCCTGATGCTCAAAAAAAGCCCCCATGCAGGAGAGTTTTTGATCATTGTATCTGCTCATCCAAAACCTGCATAGTGCGATAAAACACTCTCAAGCAAAAATTTGACTTTGTAATATATGTTGTGTAATGACTATGAAAAATCGTTTGCAACATTAAGGGCTAGTTTATAAGTGGCGAGCTATTTAACGCTCCTGCTCGAGCATTAACTGCACTAGAAATAAGCTTTTTGGCATGGGTTGGGTTGCAGTTGTACTATTAGTTGAAAGTAAACAGTTTTTGTTGGCGTGCTAACCCGACACGCGTAAAAATCCTAACTTAGAATATCAAGCACACAATAATGTATTCCCCTATAGGAGTCAATGGAGGCCAAAAAGTGGGGAAAAAACTAACATCCTACTCGCGTGCAAACTTGCATATTCTCAAGTGCGCTAACCTGACATGAAAATATGAATATTTCACATTCCAACAAAATGTTCTTTTTATTCATAAGTACATATTTCTATATATGTACACACAGACATATATTATTTATATACAGTATATATATATATATATATATATTATTTTATATATATATATATATATATATATATACTGTGTATATATATATATATATATATATATATACTGTGTATATATATATATATACTGTATATATATATAAATATATATACACATTATTAACAGGTATTTGTAGAGTGCCAACAGATTCCGCCGTGCTATAAATATAGTTGGTATACAGGATAACATTTATAGGGATCAAATGGGTAGAGGGCCCTGCCGAGAGTGGCACTGTTGTAGTCGGCTCTTATGAAGGCTATCTACAAACAGCTGGGCTCATATGCTTGCATTCTAAGGGGTTCAAGGGGAAAGCAATTGAGTTAGGAAAGGTTAGTGTTGGTTGTATGCATCCCTGAATATTAGATGCTTTAGGGAGCGCTTGAAGCTGTTAAAACTAGGGGAGAGTCTTGTGGAGTGAGGCAGGGAGTTCCACAAGAAGGGGGCCAGTCTGGAGAAGCCCTGTAAATGGGAATGTGAGGATTTAACAAGAGAGGAGGAGAGTAGTAGATCGTGAGCAGAGTGAAGGGGATGGGAGGGAGAGTGTCTGGAGACAAGGTTAATCCTGGAGTTAAAAGGAAGCCGGTGAAGGGATTGGCAAAGAGGTGCAGCAGATGAAGAGTGACGTGTAAGGAAGATGAGCCTGGCAGAGGCATTCATTATGGATTGTAAAAGTAGACCAGAGATGACAAAGTTGCAGTAGTCGAGACGGGAAAGGAGAGAGTGGATTAAAATCTTAGTTGTGTCTTGTGTAAGGAAATGTCAAATATTAGAGATGTTTTTAAGGTGTAAGTGGCAGGCTTTAGCCAAGGACTGAATGTGAGGAGTAAAGGAAAGGTCTGAGTCAAGTATGACCCCAAGACATCAGGCATGAAGGGCAGGGGTAATGATGGAATTATCAACAGTTATAGAAAATTGGGGGGTGGAGATTTTGAAAGAAGGGCAAAAAATAAGGAGTTCAGTTTTGGAAAGATTTAGCTTAAGGTAGTGAGAGGACATCCAAGATGAGATATGAGAAAGACAGTTAGTGACACGGGTTAGTAAGGAAGGAGGTATGTCTAGTGCAGAGAGGTAGATTTGGGTGTCATCAGCATACAAATTATATTTAAACCCATGGGACTTTATTAAGGAACCTAATGATGACGTATAGATTGAAAAGAGAAGGGGACCGAGGACAGAGCCTTGAGGTAGCCCAACAAAAAGTGGTAACGGGGCAGAGGATGCTCCGGAGATGGCTACACTTAAGGTACATTTAAATAGATAGGAAGAGAACCACAAGAGAGCTGTGTCGCATATGCCGAAGGATTGGAGGGTTTGGAGCAAAAGAGGGTGGTCAACAGTGTCTAAGGCTGCATACAGATCAAGGAGGATAAGCAGAGAGAAGTGGCCTTTGGATTTTGCTGTAAGTAGGTCATTGGTAACCTTGACAATTGCTCTGTGGAGTGATGGAGACGAAATCCAGATTGCAGTGGGTCAAGAAGAGAGTTTAGTGTAAGGAAATGGGATAGACATGCATATACTAACTTTTCAAGGAGTTTTGAGGCAAGAGGGAGTAGGGAAATAGGACGGTAGTTGGATGGTGAGGTTGGATCGAGGTAAAGTTTTTTTAGGATAGGCTTGACCAGTGCATGTTTTAGAGATGAGGGAAATATACCAGTGCTGAGGGAGCGGTTGTAAATGTGTGTGAGTATGGGGATGAGGGTAGAAGAGAGGGCGGGGAGTAGCTGTGAGGGGATAGGGTCGAGGGGACAGTTAGTGAGGTGGGAGGACAGTATATGGGCAGACACGTCTTCCACTGTAACAGGGGCAAAAGAGCTAAATTTAAGGGTAGTTGGGTTTTGCATGATTGTGAACTTTTGAGGAGGTCGGAGATTGGTAATAAGTTGAGAGATAATTTCATTTCTGATGGAGTCAATTTTGTTATTGAAGTGGCTGGCAAAATCTTGAGTTGAGAGAGAAGTTGTATTAGTTGTATTGTAAATACATACATATATATATATATATATATATATATATATATATATATATATATATACATATATATATACATATATATATACATATATATATACATATATATATATATATATATATATATATATATATATATATATATATATATATATATATATATATACACACAAACATACATACACATATATTGTGCCCTCCAGTGATATTGACACCCTTGGTAAATATGAGCAAAGAAGGCTGTGAAAATTTGGCTTTTATTGTTTAAAGGGACAATGAACCCAAATTTTTTCTTTTGTGATTCAGATAGAGCATGACATTTTAACCAACTTTCTAATTTACTCCTATTATCAAATTTTCTTCATTCTCTTGGTATCTTTATTTGAAATGCAAGAATGTAAGTTTAGATGCCGGCTCATTTTTGGTGAACAACCTGGGTTGTTCTTGCTGATTGGTAGATAAATTGATCCACCAATAAAAAAGTGCTGTTCAGAGTGTCTGAACCAAAAAAATCTTAGATGCCTTCTTTTTCAAATAAAGATAGCAAGAGAACGAAGAAAAATTGATAATAGGAGTAAATTAGAAAGTTGCTTAAAATTGCATGCTCTATCTTCATCACAAAAGTAATTTCCCTTTAAGCTTTTGTTCTTTTTTTCAAACAAAATTACACAAAAATACTCTGATTTCATGGATAACAAACAATTGCAAACACAACACAGGTTTATCCCCCCCCCAAAAAAAATATTGGCACCCTTTTAGTCAATACTTTGTGCTACCTCCCTTTGTCAAGATACCAGCTCTGAGTCTTCTCCTATAAAGCCTGATGAGGTTGGAGAATACATGGCAAGGGATCTGAGACCATTCTTCCATACAGAGGTCGACTCTGGTTGACTCTCCTCTTCAGGTTCACCCCACAGGTTTTCTATGGGGTTCAAGTCAGGGGACTGGGATGGCTATAGCAGGACCTTGATTTTGTGGTCAGTAAACCATTTTTGTGTTGATTTTAATGTATGTTTAAGATCATTGTCCTGCAGCAAGATCCAATCATAGCTCATTTTAAGCTTTTTAGCAGAGGCAGTCAGGTGTTAATTTAATATCTGTTGATATTTGATAAAGTCTATGATCCCATTTATATTAAAAATAACCCAGGTCTTCTGACAGAACAACAGCCCAAAAACTTTAAAGATCCACCAAGATGCTTGAGTTTTTTGGAGGTTTTTTCGATGAGAGTAGAAGCTTTTTTCTTGAAACTCTTTTTTTTTTTGCCTTTTTTTCTAACACCTGAGACCTCATATCTTTGAGCCTTTATAACTTTTTTGTGCAATATTTATTTTATTCTTCCATACAGAGGTTGACACTGGTGGACTCTCCTCTTCAGGTTCACCCCACAGGTTTTCTATGGGGTTCAAGTCAGGGTACTGGGATGGCTATGGCAGGACCTTGATTTTGTGGTCTGTAAACCATTTTTGTGTTGATTTTAATGTATGTTTAAGATCATTGTCCTGCTGCAAGATCCAACCTTAGCCCATTTTAAGCTTTCTAGCAAAGGCAGTCAGGTATTAATTTAATATCTGTTGATATTTGATAAAGTCTATGATCCCATGTATCTTAAAAAAATATCCAGGTCTTCTGGCAGAACAACAGCCCAAAAACATTCAAGATCCACCAAGATGCTTGAGTTTTTTTGTTTTTTTTTTGGATGAGAGTAGAAGCTTTATTCTTGAAACCCTTCCATAAAAATTGGGGTGATGTAGGTGATGCTGGATTGTAGTTTATAATACTTTCTGAGCACAACACGCAAGTAATTTCTGCAGTTCTCCAGCTGTGATCCTTAGAGATATTTTGGCCACTTAAACCATTTTCTTCACAGTGCGTTGAGACAATAAAGACACACATCCTCTTCCAGGTTGATTCATTACATTGCCAGTTGACTGGAACTTTTTAATTATTGCACTGATGTTGGAGATGGGCATTTTCAATGATTTTGCTATTTTTTTGGCCACTTCCCATTTTGTGAAGCTCAACAATCTCTTGTCGCACATCACAGCTATATTCATTGGTCTTGCCCATTTTAAGAATGAGAAAGGGACTTTGGCCAATGTGTTACCTCATATTTATACCCCTGTGAAACAGGAAGTCATGGTTGAACAATATCCTGTTCCTAGTCAACCAGGTGTACTAAAAACATTTAAAATATCAATGGGAATATACTTCAAATATATTTTTCTCATATGAATTCATAGGGGTGCCAATAATTGTGCCACACATTTTTAACAAAGATTTATTTTTTGATGAAGCTGTGTTGCATTTGCAAATGTTGGAACCCATGAGAGCAGAGTATTTTTGTGTATTTTTTTTAACAAAAGATCAAACGTTTAAACAAAGACAAATTTTCACAGCCGCCTTTGCTCAAGTGTGCCAATAATAGTGGAGGGCACTGAATATATCCATCTTTAGACATATCCGAAAGTTAAAGCCCTTTGTCTGCCTTTTTTTCTAACACCTGAAACCTCATATCTTTGAGCCTTTATAACTTTTTTGTGCAATATTGATTTTAATAATTTTTATTAGATTATGTTATTATGAGTGTAACTGTACTTTGTAACATATTTTTGATGTGTTTTGTGAAACAGATAACCTGAACTCTAAGGTCGTGCTAACCCGACAGGCGTTAACTTCTATTGCGCTCAAGCAATCACTTTTCCTTTTAACTTGTAAAACGAGTGGAAAGCCCAAAGCGTAACTGTTATCGCACCACTCGTAATATGGCCCTAAATGTAATTTACAGAATAAAATGAGAATTAGATAGGGCTGTCTCTCTGAAGAGGTTTCTTAATGCTTCATAAATATAGGTTACTGTTTCTTTTGTAACTTGATTTCTGTATCATATTATTATACTACACATATTCACACAAAAAAGGGCATTCCATAAAATTCTAAAATTTTACTAAAATGACCATTCTTATAATGCGTTATATCATTTAACAAACAACTTCCAGTTATTTAAAAAGAAAAGATCAGATAAAGAAGAAGCCAAGGTTAAAATATAGTATTTCTGAAAAATGTAAAATAACAGTCACTCATATCACAAAATGTAGTTTTAATAATATGCTTCCAAATAGAAAAAAATATTACAGTTCTCCCAAAATATACAGCTACATCTGTAGTACAAACAGCCTTAGTAATTTAAATAGATTCAGAAAAAACATTCAGGAAAATAAAGGAATAATCTAGTCAAAATTAAACTTTTATGATTCAGATAGAGCAGGTAATTTTAAGAAACTTTCTAATTTACTCAATTATCAAATTTTCTTAGTTTTCTTGGTATCTTTATTTGAAAAAGCAAAAAGGTAAGCTTAGGTGCTGGCCCATTTTTGGTTCAGGACCTGGGTAGCACTCGCTGATTGGTGGTTACCCAGGTGCGAAACCAAAAATGGGCCTGGCATCTAAGCTTACATTTCTGCTTTTTTTAAAATAAAGATACCTAGAGAATGAGGACAAATTGATAATAGGAGTAAATTAGAAAGTTGCTTAAAATTGCATGCTCTATCTGAATCATGAAAGTTTAATTCTGACTAGACTATTCCTTTAATATGTCAAAAAAAAAAAGTCACTGCAACATAATAAATGGAAAATTCCAAAACTTAAAGAGGCTTATACCCAGCCCTAATAAGAGCCACATGATGCAACTTAAAGGGACAGTAAACATCTTGAGATTGTTTATATAAAATGTTTAGTTATGCATAATGAAACAACATTATATATTTGTATGTATTCCAGCTCTTAAAATTGAGTAATGTCTAAATTAAAAGGCACCATGCTGACTTCTTAAAGCTAACTCTGCTACATATATGTTCCTAATTGGCTTTATCAGATAATAACTGCAAAACAATGCAATGTTTTACTAATTTTATAACACAGGCTAGTCTTGCAGTCTGTAGATTAAAGTCCAGTTTGGCTCCTGGTGGGTGGAGTTTGGCTATTGAAAATAATTGCAGTAAAAAGGCTGTTAAAGGACCAGTGAACACAGTAGATTTGCATAATCAACAAATGAAAGATAACAAGACAATGCAATACCACTTATTCTGAACTTCAAATGAGTAGTAGATTTTTTTTCTGACAATTTTAAAAGTTATGTCTTTTTCCACTCCCCCTGTACCATGTGACAGCCATCGCCCATTCACAAATGCACACACACTTATTCTTGCACATGCTCAGTAGGAGCTGGTGACTCAAAAAGTTTAAATATAAAATTATTGTGCACATTTAGTTTATGGAAGTAAATTGGAAAGTTGTTTAAAATGGCTGCTCTATCTGAATAATGAAAGTTTAATTTTGATTGAGTGTCCCTTTAATTTGTTTCAAAAATATTATGACTTGAATGATATGTTATTTTATAGCAACACAACAGAAATGTATTTTATATATACAAGACATAAGGTATATACTGTTCCTTTAAGCTTAATTATATTAAGTAGAAAAGCATCTATCTCATAACCTTTCCACGGTGAACAATATTTGCCACCAAAACCTTACAGAAGAAACAAAAACTCCCCTGATAAATCATATGCAAAAAAGTAAACAATAATAAAAATCAGACTAGGGAGAAACAATTGAGAGACAAAATATTTTATAATTATTTGTAATCATTGTTTTATTTTTATTTTTTTCACATTGTTATCTGTTATAGTTGGATGAACAAGACCTTTACAATAAGGCACCCTTAAAGGGACATGAAACCCAAATATTTTCTTTCATGATTCAGATAGAGAATACAATTTTAAACAGCTTTCCAATTTACTTCTATTATTTCATTTGCCTCCTTCTCTTGTTATCATTTGCTGAAAGGTTTATCTAGGCAAGTTCATGAGACGCAGAGAACTTAGGTTCTAGCTGTTGATTGGTGGCTGCATATATATATTGAATGTGGTTGGCTCACCCATGTGTTCAGTTAAAAACTAGTAGTGCATTGCTGCTCCTTTAACAAATGATACCAAGAGATTGAAACAGATTAGATAATAGAAGTAAATTAGAAAGTTGTTTAAAATTGTATTCTCTATCTGAATCATGAAAGAATTTTTTTGGGTTTCATCATGACCCTTTAAAAGCGTCTATGAATCTAGGCCATTGGGATCCCACACATCTCCTTACATCTGACTTGATGCATTTCATGGATACCTTTTCAGACCTCCAACTATCTAGATTTTAGAAGGACAGTCCCAAATGCTGAGCTCTGTCACTCCTAATTTACAATATTTCAATTAGGTCCACCCATAGATCGCCTGGACACTCCAAACTATCCAATCATGCCCATGAACACTCCCACTATCCACACAGGACTGTGCCCCTCACAATGTGGCCCCTCCCACATAATAGAAACAGGCCTCCCAAAACCTCCTGAGTCCCAGCCACCATTGTTGTGAGGAACACCTTTTTAATGATTTAGCAATATTATCCAGGTAGAGTCCTCAATGATTTTCAAACTAGCCCCCATGACAACCTCAGGAGCATCTATGAATCTAGGCCGCTTTATTCTTATCATATTTCCAGATGCATGTCACTCTCCACCAATCAGTTGTACTTAACAGGAGGATTAGCAGAAACGGCTAAAGTATTATTATGAATTTATAATTAAAGGGATACTGAACCCAATATTTTTCTTTCATGATTCAGATATAGCATGTACTTTTAAGCAACTTTCTGATTTACTCCCATTATCAAATGTTCTTCATTCTCTTGGTATCTTTATTTGAAATGCAAGAATGTAAGTTTAGATGCCGGCCCATTTTTGGTGAACAACCTGGGTTGTCCTTGCTGATTGGTGGATTAATTTTTTATTTTTTTTATATTTTTTATTGAGGTATAGTTTTGGCAAATAAACATAGTATAACAACAGTATATAAGTACATTCCAAATAAGGGTTACATATTAAAATTACATATGCAATAAACAATGTCTGCTGTGTCCATGACATGGAACCGAAAATATCCGCAGTTGCTGTATGAAAAACATATTGAGACTAGATTCATGGGAATACCCATTATATAGTTAAGTATTGGTGAACAAGCATAGTATTACAGCCTTATACAGGTACATTCCAAGCTTGCATGGTTTATCATAAGAATGACATATTAGAACTGCACATGCAATAAACAGTATCAGTTATTCCCATGACATGGATCTAATAAAAGTTACAGTTGCTTCAACAGTATGCCAATATCAATGTTAAACCTTCTTGTCTACCTGAAAAGGCCACTCTTGGGCCCTACACCGTATGTAATAAATGGAGCTTACAGAAGGTTACCTTAACTAATAGAGACCACTTGTGGATCTCATTATCTAAGCCTCATATTTTAATTTTATATTGCTATATGTTTATAACGAAGGGGGAATAAGGAATTTTCCATCTGGGAACAGTGATTAACTTGGGGGATTTAACACATAGGAGCCCCTCATGGGTTTTACTGTACGTGCTATTTCTTTATACACATATACAGGCTAGGCTCGCTGGTATACCTAATAAATAGTTGGAGAGTTCAGTGTGATAGATAGAAATTTGTGTTAAATACGTACAATGCATTTTGTGAGCGTAGATGGACTAGCGATAAAATTGATAACCTTAACTACTAATTATACCATTGGGGTAGCTCATAACGTCTAAATGAGAATTGTTAGGGGACCAGCCATCTCAATAGTAAAGTTAGGTGCAAACTACTGTCCTATAATTAGATGGCTTTAGGATCACGCCATCCCGGCCGCAGACAGCGAGACCCCAAGACATCATTACAACAAGGAATAAATGATTTGCACTACTAGAATAGCTGGAAACATCAAAATAGGGTAATACTAAAGCGAAATTAATGCTTCTGAACAGGTAAAATTTTACATGGTTATCGTGTGAATAACATGCGGATAAGTGGGGGTTAAGTGCTCATCTCCTAAATTAAGCAAGTAGCTAGCATAAATGAAAATAACAAGAACCAGGGGATTACATAGGTATAGGAAACCTGCAATTTGTTACTTCAGCTCTTGTCATAATCTAATAGCTAGAAAAAACAATGTAAATTTGGGTAAGTGCATTCAATTATATGCATAACTGGTTATGAATACATATTGTTCTTTTCTTCCATTTTATCCTCTTTTTTGCCTTGTGCTGTTAAATAGTTATTAGCAAGAAAAAAAACAAAACCCAAAAAAACAAAACTAAAAAACTAGATCAAGCTAACTTTCCATGCATATGGTAAAAAGTCTAAATGGCTATGAACGTTCAAAAAGGCAGAGAATTTGCGAGGAGTTCACTGCTCATATCCCTAGTCCATATCAACCCAGTGTCCTAGCCCACACCGGTCCTTAGTATCGGAATATGAGCCTTGGGGTGTAAAGGGCCGTAATATAAGCATGAGCAAACCTGTCTATGTGTCTGGACCTCTCTCCTCACATCGAGCAATCCCACACTGAAGTTCTCCAGCCGGTTAGTTGCTATGCTGCACAACTCTGCAGCTAGATTGCGATCTGCGATAGACACCGGCCATGCTCCTGTCGATACCTGTTTAGGCATCTGAAAGACTCTCAGTGGGTTATTATGCCGAACCACTTGCTCCTTCTGGTCATATTGATTCATGCGTGGTGAACATGAGTCGGTAGCTTGGCAAGGTGAAGCAGTGATGTTTGTTGCGGCTAGTGTTTCAGGGCTCACGGTGTCAGCCAGCACCAACTCTCTCCCCCGGGGGAGTCCACCAGGTAGAGGTGTATCAGGCTGTTTCATCTCCGGTAGGTTACTTTCCTTGGTAGGCTCCTTACTTGACGTTACCGTACTCACAATAGCTGTGTTGTTCTGTTGAGCCATATCACCTTAATTTCTCCAAGCTGTATCTACCTCTCTCCCAAGCCGTGTAAAGTGATTATTTAAGAGTTGTGTAATCTGTTCAAGTAGGGCAGCTCCCCCAAGCTCCATCAGGAATAATTGGATTATGAATCCCCGTCAAATGTAGGTAGGAGTAGTATTTGTGTCGCAGTGACTAGTGAGGCAGCACTGCTCCTTAACGACAGGCCCACAGAGGGTACCTGCCGGGGGGTCTAAATGATGGCAACAGTCCTCAGTGTAACTTGGAAGCCCGGGTAGATTTATAAAAATCTGCAGCCACGAGGTTGGAAAGATGGCCGCCGCATATGCGAAATCAAAAAAGAGCCCCGTTCCAATTTCATCTGAGGGCAAATTTGGCTTTCGCTAACTGTTAGATAGGAGTCCAGGGTTTGCTCAAAGGATTTCTCAGGGTTCAATCCTGTGCTTATCAATATGTAAAGTAGTATATAGTATTATCAGGATCAGAGCAGCAAGGTTATGTGACCATTCTCGTGGGCTCCGGACTCCGCCCCCATTGGTGGATTAATTTAACCGACCAATAAACAAGTGCTGTCCAGCAATCTAAACCAAAAAATAGCTTAGATGCCTTCTTTTTTAAATAAGGATAGCAAGACAATGAAGAAAAATTGATAATAGGAGTAAATTAGAAAGTTGCTTAAAATTGTATGCTCTATCTGAATCACAAAAGTAAAAAATTGGGTTCAGTGTCCCTTTAAGTAGATTTTACTGAAGAATTTAAGGCAAAACACATATTTTTGACATGAGTAAATGCTGCACTTTAATATGCACAATAGAAAATATTTAAAAATAATGACTTTAATGTTATATATTTTATATTGTGTCCTTGTAATGATAATTAGGTCATAATTGTGCATCAGATAAAAAAATATAAAGTTAAAAAATGCAAACTTAAAGGGACAGTCTACTCCAGAATGTTTATTGTTTAAAAAGATAGATAATCCCTTTATTTCCCATTCCCCAGTTTTGCATAACCAACACACTTATATTAATATACTTTTTACCTCTGTGATTACCTTGTATCTAAGCCTCTGCAGACTGCCCCCTTATCTCAGTGCTTTTGACAGACATGCAGTTTAGCCAATCAGTGCAGACTCCTAAATAACTCCACGGGAGTGAGCACAATGTCATCTATATGCCCCACATGAACTAGTACTGTCTAACTGTGAAAAGTTTTCAAAATGCTCTGAGCTAAGAGGAGGTTTTCAACGTTTTTTTAAATCTGTTTGAGCCTACCTAGGTTTAGCTTTTCAAAAATACCAGCAAGGGAACAAAGCAAATGTAAAGATATAGCAAATTGGAAAGTTGTTTAAAGTTTCAGGCCCTATCTAAATTATGAAAGTTTAATTTTGACTAAACTCTCCCTTTAACATTTTTTTGTTTTTAATTAAAAAGGACAATATTTTTCTAATATACACAATTGTGTTTGGGTGATTGATCAAGCAGAGGACTCTGGTAGTGATGTTTACACTTCTTAATTAATCCAGAGGGAATGTACCATTATTAATGTATTACAAATGTAGGTATTTAGAAAGCTTTAATGATTGTTTTTTTGTAATCACATTTTCTATAAATTAACTTTTTTCTTAATAGAAAATGGGATATTTGTCTTTAATTATGAATTGCGAGTGAATAATTAAGCAATTATTAACAGTTTGTATTAGGATGCTGCCACTGACGGGTTTACTTAATTAAACATCCTAATTATTGAACTGATAGATATACGGGATCAGTCTGCTGAATTAAACATTTCCCAATAAAGTATAGTTATGGAGCTATATTAAAGGAACTATGATGTAAAGATTTTGTTTTATATAAAGGAGAGTATTTTGAAAGAACAGTATTTAACCTCTTTGTGGTGGTACAATAGTGTTCATATCGTAATGACGTTCCAATGTAAACACTATTAGTAAAAACTAAATCATGTGATTGTCATTGCGATTGCGGGATTTCAAGGGCTGGGATCGGATCATGCGGGACTAAATACGCTGAAAGGCACGCCCCAAGGCCGATACTTGCCTTCGTCAAAGGAGGAAGCTACAGGATGCCATATATAGTAGAACATTCCATGCCCAACACTGTTAGGACGACATGCAACATCCTAACGGTGTGAAGGAGTAAATATTTTTTTGGGAAAAAAAGGGAAAACACTGAATGAACTCATATTTTCTTGTCAGTTCTGCAGAGGTGTGTCCATCTCCACCAACACATCTGCAAGAGTTGTCATTATTTTCCTCTGAGCACTAGTAAGAATTATACAAAAAGTTTAGTTTAAATACATATTTTAACAGCCTTTATGTAACTTTGTTGGATATTTTTATCATGTATAAATATTGATAAATCATATAGAAGGTACACTTTTTTTCACAATATTAGAAATATTTTTATTTGTTGTGCTTGCTTATTTAAAGGGACAATAAACTTAATGCAGCCAATACTAATGATAATGATTGCATTATAAGTATTATTTGTGAAACCTGCACGTCTGTCTAGCGATGTGTACTCGGCTCGGCTGAAATTACGTGTTGCATATGCTCTGCTGATCTGTCGTGCAGCACTGTGTAAGAAAGGCTGATGCTGCAATCCTAGATCTTATTCACACAAGACCACCAGCGCTAATGCAGGAAGAAAATATAGGTGGGATTAAGCATTCGAGTGGGTTACAAAATCGCTCTGTGAACACGGCTGATGTGTACTGTGACACTAATATAAGTTAAAAATGTAATGTAAAGAATATTTTTCCATGGTCAATATATATATATATATATATATATATATATATATATATATATATATATATATATATATATATATATATATATATATAGTTTACCTAATTGTAATAATAAAATAACATTGATCTCTGCGCTTAGAATTAATAAAGCTAACCGACTCTTTAATCTGCTATTTGTCATAATGTAAGCACGCTACCACATGAATTTTCAGTGTTTTTCTATACTTTGCAAGCATTTACTTGACTGATGGCTCCTGGACACAGAAGAGGGGAATATTGGGAAGGGACCTTCCACCCCAGGGAGCAAAATGGCCCTGTTAGGTTTATCCTCTAATGTTGGGTATTTATGGTGACTGCCCAGAAGAGGACACTTAAACATTGGCCATTGGTGATGTTACGTAGCCTCCCTATAGGGTGGGAGGAAAGTGCCAGTGGCTCTAATATTGCGACCACACTGTCCCAAAAATGTTTTATATTAATAACGTTTGTTACAGTGTAGCTGCAATATTAGAAACAAGACGCGTTCAGTACAATGTGAACTTATATAAAAAAAGAGAAGAAAACAATAATCAGAAACATTAAATAAACCAGGCCGTCATTATTGAATCCATTAGCTGGCATGTTTTCCTCTTGCATTAACAGTTAATATTTCACTTCTTTTAATGTGTTTGAAAACCGCAATGAAAATAAAAACCATAAGTGAAAAGCTTGAGAAATGCCCGTTTCTTATAGTTTTTCCTCTTATTTATCCAATCTGATTAGAAGAAGAAAACCAGGTTTTCAAGTTATACCATAATTGTCATTTAGGTGCTTCATTAATCCAAACTATGGGGCTTCAAATGAACTGGAGTCTCTTAGAAAACAAAGCCAAAAAACACCCTAAATAAATAGAGAGATTTGTATGACAGTCTCTAATTGGTTAACATGGGGTCTCTTGTCTTTTACAGTTCATATTCTTGAGGGAAAAAATATTTTTAGCCACCATCATTTAAAAGGGACATGAAACACACAATTTGACTTTCATGATTCAGACAGAGCATGTGATTTTAAACAACTTTAAAGTTTTCTTCTATTATCTCATTTGTTTAGATGTCTTGGTATCCCTTGTTGAAAAGGATACCTAGGTAGGCTCAGGATCTGCTGATTGGTGGCTGCACATATATGCCTCGTGTTATTGGCTCACCCAATGTGTAAAACTAACACCTTGAAGTGCATTGCTGCTTTTCCAATGAAGAATATCAAGAGAATGAAGGAAATTAGATAGAAGTAAATTGGAAAGTTTTTTACAATGTTATGCTCTATCAGAATCAAGAAAGAATATCTTTGGGTTTAATGTCCCTTTAAATACTTTTTTCATATACAACAGAAATAGACTGCAAATTTGGAAATATTAAAGCTTTTTTAACTTAATTTCGTATATCTTTATTATAGTAAATTAGTAAAAGGGATAGGACAGTGCAAAAAGAAAATGCAGTAATATATCAGAGTATTTTATTATTGCATTGTTGCTAGCATATAGTTATGTGTTAAACGCATAATTAAAGTAAGTTGTAGAGCAGCAATGTACTACTGGAAGCAAGCTAAACACATCTGTTGAGCCAATGACAAGAGACAAATGTGTTTAGCAACTAATCACCAGCTAGCTCCCAGAAGTGAACTTAAATAAACCTAACAACAAAATGTAGTTAGGTGTAGGAGCGCTTAAACTGGGTAGACAATCTAGTGTCTCACAATATAACAATATACAGTAACCAATAGTGATTGGCAAGTTTCATTTCTTTTTCCTCCTTTTTAATTCAGTCTTCACATCGGGGGGCTAAGCTTCAGGGATTCTATTCACTGGTGTGGGTAGAAACAATATCTGTATCTGAAATAGTAAACACAGAAGCATCCCACACAAAGGATCTAAGTTAGGGATGGGCGAATGTTTATAAAAATTCAAAATTTAAAACGAATTTTGATACATTCGTTCGTTCAAATCGAATTTCGAATTTTTATATAACATTCTATTTTCGAATTTTCATTTTCAAATTTTTCAATAAAATTCAAAAATATTCGTTCGAATAATAGAATGTTTAGCTATGTATTAATTCAATTTCGAAATGTAATATTCAAATTCGAATGTGACATTCGAATTTGAATGTGACATTCAAATTTGAAATAGTATTTCTAGTCTACAACTGTGTTTAATAAATGTAATATTCGAATTTGAATGTCACATTCGAATTTGAAATAGTATTTCTAGTCTAATACTGTGTTTTAAATGTTATATTCGATTCGAATGTGATATTTGATTTGAATGTGACATTCGAAATAGTGTTTCTAGGCTACAATTGTGTTTTATAAATGTAATATTCAAATGTAACATTCGAATTCGAAAGTGACAATCAAAAACAATAAATAACATTCGAAAATCGAATTTTTAAGAACATTCGTTCTTATCAACATTCTATTATGTAAATCGAATTTCTACAATAACATTCGTTCTAACATTCAAATTCGGATATAAACACATTCGCCCATCCCTAATCTAAGTGCAATATATCAGTATATACTGTATGTCAAATTTTAATTAAGCAGCTAAAACAAACTCATATTGGATACCTCTTTTAAAGTAGAGGCCCACTTATAAAGCCTAATGCAACTCAGAGCAAATTCAAGTTCAATCAGAAAACCGGTACAATGTGGATCCTTACTGTGTGGAGTCCCTTAAACAGCAGCTCTGTACAGGGCCGGACTGGGAATAAAAAGCCGCCCATTTTTCATTGAGCCAGTAGAATTTGCACTCCCCATTTTTTCTCAAAGGAGATTACTGGGATAATCCTACCCTCAATATTTTTTTAAGCATTAAAATATATTGGTTTGTATTAAACAAAACTGACAGATTGTTGTTACAGAGGCAGCCTACAGCCCAATTGCATCTAATAATCGCCCCTTTAGCTTTCCAGCTCCAGCTGCTGTAGCCCACCGGGAAATTTTCTGGTATCCTTGTAGGCCAATCCGGCTTTGGCTCTGTATCTCCCCTGCTTATTCCTACAGATATGCTTCCTGGATTCCAGAGGTTTCTGTGTTGAACTCTGTGATCCACTTTAACCGTCCCTCACTTGTCATTCAAAGTCATTGGTATATATAAATATTAAAATTGAAATCCACAAATAAAATGTATAAAGTAACTAGTAAAATAACATAACACTAGTGTTAGCAAACAAACACCGGACATACGCTGAAGCAGTTTGTTGGCGTACCCTGAAGTGTTTTGCAGGCGTGACCTGCTTCATTAGAGACTTGCCGATTGTCTATGACTCTCCTATATTTCTATACAACTTGTGGGACCAGACACGCCCAAAAGCTCCATTTTTACGCATGACCGTGTGATTGTTCTTCCTACACACAGTCATTTTCATGTGTATGCCATACCTACAGCATCTGTATGGCTACGGTATGTATCTCCCCACTCCTACAGGTGTTCTCTTTTAGATCACCGTTAAAGGGACACTGAGCCCAAATTTTTTCTTTCGTGATTCAGAAAGAGCATGCAATTTTAAGCAACTTTCTAATTTACTATCTAAGCTTTTTTTGGGGTTCAGAACTCTGGATAGCACTTTTTTATTGGTGGATGAATGTATTTCTTATTATTTCTTTCATGATTCAGATATAGGGGCCGATTTATGAAAGAGCGGACGGACATGTCCGCCACAAATCGATAAATGCAGACAGCATACGCTGTCTGCATTTATCATTGCACAAGCAGTTCTGGTGAACTGCTTGTGCAATGCTGGCCCCCGCAGACTCACTGCCAATCGGCCGCTAGCAGGGGGTGTCAATCAACCCAATCGTATGCGATCTGGCGGATTGCTGTCCGCCGCCTCAGAGGCGGGGGACGATTTAAGGAGCAGCGGTCTTTAGACCGCTGCTTCTTAAAGGGACACTGAACCCAAATTTTTTCTATCATGATTCAGATAGAGCATGCAATTTTAAGCAACTTTCTTATTTATTCCTATTATCAATTTTTCTTCGTTCTTTTGCTATCTTTATTTGAAAAAGAAGGCATCTAAGCTTTTTTTTGGGGTTCAGAACTCTGGATAGCACTTTTTATTGGTGGATGAATATATCCACCAATCAGCAAGGACCACTCAGGTTGTTCACCAAAAATGGGCCGGCATCTAAACTTACATTCTTGCATTTCAAATAAAGATACCAAGAGAATGAAGACAATTTGATAATAGGAGTAAATTAGAAAGTTGCTTAAAATTTCATGCTCTGGGGACCATTTATCAAGCTCCGAACGGAGGTTGTGGGCCCATGTTTCTGGCGAGTCTTCAGACTCGCCAGAAACAGCAGTTATCAAGCAGCAGTCTAAAGACCGCTGCTCCATAACCCTGTCCGCCTGCTCTGATGAGGTGGACAGGAATCGCCGGAATTCAACCCGATCGAGTACGATCAGGTTGATTAACACCCCCCCTGCTGGCAGCCGATTGGCCGCAAGTCTGCAGGGGGCGGCGTTGCACCAGCAGCTCTTGTGAGCTGCTGGTGCAATGCTGAATACGGAGAGCATATTGCTCTCCGCATTCAGCAAGGTCTTGCGGACCTGATCGGATCAGGTCCGCAAGACCTTTGATAAATAGGCCCCTCTATCTGAATCACGAAACAAAACATTTGGGTTGAGTGTCCCTTTAACTATTCAGGATGCACAAATATATGTTTATATAAAAACTCCAAGGGTGGCATCAGGGTTACTAATTGTCCACATTCCTGACACATTCTCAATTTTGATTGGTGTCCCTACTATAAAGAGGGAAATACTACCATATCATAATAAAACTTAACTAAAACTCTCAGTTAAAATCAATTCTTAAAATACTACAGCACTTGATACATGCAAAATAAAAAATACTGTTTCATCTTTGCACACTTGTGTAAATCTATCTATAAGTATACCTATTTTCCACTTCTTCTTAAAAGGGGTAACTCAATACAATTTGCAAAAACAATAATTGCTGGAATCAAAAAAGGGGAATAATACTACACAGAAAATAGAAATAGAAAGAGATGCAATGAACAATAGAGGGGACACGTCACTACAAAAAGGCAGACAAATCAATATCAATTTTGTGTTTGTTTTTTGTGTAATCCTTTATTGAAAAGTGGGAGCTATCAGAAATGGCAAAGTAAATTTAATAATATAAGAATCTTAAAATCACATGCCTGATGTTCTTTAGGGCAATGCTAATGTTATCTATCAGCTAGATTACGAGTTTTGCGTTATGAGTGAAAAAGCATTGTTATGCTTCATAACGCTGCTTTTTCCCCTAACGCCGCTATTACAAGTCTTGCAGGTATAGGTGTACCGCACACCTTTTTGGCCGTCATGCAACGTCAGTACCGCACTTTTAAAAAAGTCCTTTTTTAATGGGACTCCTATAGCGTTGGTATTACGAGTTTGCCTGGGAGGCCAAAAAGTGAGCGGTACGCCCTATACTGACAAGATTCATACCGCCATCTAAAGTCAGTAGTTATGAGTTTTACATTACAAAGCTGCACCATAAAACTCATAACTAAAGTGTTAAAAAGTACACTAACACCCATAAACTACCTATTAACCCCATAAACCGAGGCCCTCCTGCATCGCAAACACTAAAACGGACATCGCCGCCACAGTTTTTTTTATTAACCCCTATTCTGCCGGTCCCCGACATCGTCGCCACTATAATAAACCTATTAACCCCTAAACCGCTGCCCTCCCGCATCACAAACACTATTTAAAGATTATTAACCCCTAATCTGCCGTCCGCCCACACCGCCGCTATAATAAACCTATTAACCAATAAACCGCAAGCCCCCCACAACAAAATATACTAAAATAAATTATTAACCCTTAAAATTATGACCTCCCACATCACTAACTCATAAATATATTAATCCCTAACCCTAACGTAACCCTAAGTCTAACCCTAACGTAACCCTAACACCCCCTAACTTAAATATAATTAAAATAAATCTAAATAAACCTTACAATTATTAACTAAATAAATTCCTATCTAAAACTAAATACAAACTTACCTGTAAAAAAAAACAAAACCTAAGCTAGCTACAAAATAACTAATATTTATATTGTAGCTAGCTTAGTTTTTTTACAGGTAAGTATGTATTTAGTTTTAAATAGGAATTATTTAGTTACTAATTGTAAGGTTCATTTAGATTTATTTTAATTATATTTAAGTTCGGGGGTCTTAGGGTTACGTAAGGGTTAGGGATAGACTTAGTCTTAGGCTTATGTTAGGGTTAGATTTAGGGGTTAATAACTGTAATGTAGGTGGCGGCGATGTTAGGGGCAGCAGATTAGGGGTTAATAACTGTATGTAGGTGGTGGCGAAATCGGGGTGGAAGATTAGGGGTTAATAACTAATGTACGTGGCGGTGATGTTAGTGGCAGCAGATTAGGGGTTAATGACTGTATGTAGGTGGTGGCGATATCGGTGCGGAAGATTAGAGGTTAATAACTAATGTAGGTGGCGGTGATGTTAGGGGCAGCAGATTAGGGGTTAATAACTGTATGTAAGTGGTGGCGATATCAGGGGTGGAAGATTAGGGATTAATAATTGTAATGTAGGTTGCGGCGATGTTAGGGGCAGCAGATTAGGGGTTAATGACTGTATGTAGGTGGCGGCGATATCGGGGCGGAAGATTAGAGGTTAATAACTAATGTAGGTGGCGGTGATGTTATGGGGCAGCAGATTAGTGGTTAATAACTGTATGTAGTTGGTGGCGATATCGGGGGAGGAAGATTAGGGATTAATAACTGTAATGTAGGTGGCGGCAGATTAGTGGTGTTTAGACTCGGGGTTTATGTTAAGGTGTTAGGTTTGAACATAACTTTTTCTTTCCACATAGACATCAATGGGGCTGTGTTACGGAGTTTCTGCGATCGCAGGTGTTAGGCTTTTTTTTTGTCGGCTCTCCCCATTGATGTCTATGGGGAAATCATGCCCGAGCACGTCAAAGCAGCGCTTGATTTCGGTGCTGTATGGAGCTCAATGAAACCATATCACCCGCGCAAGACTGCTTTTTTAAAACTTATAAAAGCAGCGCTATAGAGAGGTGAAATAATGCCGAAAATGTTGAGGTCGTTAATTTCCCTGTAGCGCTCAAAACTTATAATCTAGCTGTATCTTAGGTATTTAAATATTAAATTTGACTGTGGGGGAGGCTGAATGAGCACAACCAACTATTTTAGATACAAAATCTATCCTACCTCCACTGGGAGATTAAAACGTGCTATTATCTCCAATTTTCTACACAGAAAATATCTGTTACTCATATTTTCAGTATAGGTAGGAAACAAAAGTAATAATTTCAAAATCTGAGTAAAGGAGTTGTTTGCAAACTATTAAATACACTCTATCAGGTAAAATGGACCATTGTAAACATATTAAAGAGGGACAAGATTTTAAAGTACAACATCCCTGTGATTCAACCAATCAAATAATGTACCAGAAAATAGACAAGTGCTAGTTAGTTTATTTCATATCCTTATCCTACAAGACCTACTTTAAAATCTTAGAGCTAGATTACAAGTGGTGTGGTAAAATGTGTTTTCGCGATCGTGAAAACTTTGCTAGAGTTAAGCTTTTTGCATTAGTTGGGTTGCGCTCTTATTAAAAGTTAAAAAAAAAACTATTTTGCGCAAGCGGTAACCCGACTAGCGCAAACATCCTAATTTAGATCATCTTGTGCGCGTGCATGTACAGGGAGTGCAGAATTATTAGGCAAATTAGTATTTTGACCACATCATCCTCTTTATGCATGTTGTCTTACTCCAAGCTGAATAGGCTCGAAAGCCTACTACCAATTAAGCATATTAGGTGATGTGCATCTCTGTAATGAGAAGGGGTGTGGTCTAATGACATCAACACCCTATATCAGGTGTGCATAATTATTAGGCAACTTCCTTTCCTTTGGCAAAATGGGTCAAAAGAAGGACTGAGTAAAAAGAAATGCCAAGATACAGCGCTACACTACCCTCAGATGAGGGTTGGGTTGCTAAAGATGGTGTCCACGACTAGGAATGTGTATACATCAAGGTTAATATATAATATTGTGTTACACAAAGAATATATATAAAACCATGTGAAAAAGTACTTAAAAGGTAAAAGATTAAAAACAAAATATATATATATATATAGGATGTGATATTAAAATGTATTAAACAAACATTTTATTAACATAAACTGACAGTTAAAAATACAGTTAAAAATAGATTCAACAATCTAATGGATTGCCCCATACAATGTCCAAGAGGTTATGTCCTATGTAACATACAAGTGTTTAAGTCCCATACCAAAATGTCCAAAGCAAATGTTCAAGGTTAATATCCAAAAAAAATAAAAAAATAAAAATGATAATATGTCCAAAGTTGGTGTAAAAATCAAAAAGGTGAAAAAATGTAAAAAATATAAAAAATATATTAAATATTTTTTGAAAAGATGAAAAAATGAATAAAAATATATAAAAAATATATGAGTTGTGATCAGCAACCCATATGGAAGGAATATAATATATGTGATAGTGAATAATTCTCGTGAGGTGTACACCTAAAAAGTGTGTATATAAAAGGGTGTGGTAAAAAATGTGTCATAAAAAATGTGTCATAAAAAAGGATTCAAAATCCTGGTGAAAAAGGTTATCAAATGTAATGGGATATCCTCCTGTACCTAAAAAAGTGTACAGAAAATAGACATAGTGCAATAAAATCACTTTAGAATGACAACAACAGTATTCTACTCACCAGATATATTCTGAGTTGCAATACCAGTGTATAACCTTTTAAGAAGAGGAACATCAACCCAGCACTTTCTACAATCACATTTGGAATACTTGGAATTATATACACATTTTTTTGGAGCAATTTGGACTTTATTTATTTCACCAGGATTTTGAATCCTTTTTTATGACACATTTTTTATGACACATTTTTTACCACACCCTTTTATATACACACTTTTTAGGTGTACACCTCACGAGAATTATTCACTATCACATATATTATATTCCTTCCATATGGGTTGCTGATCACAACTCATATATTTTTTATATATTTTTATTCATTTTTTCATCTTTTCAAAAAATATTTAATATATTTTTTATATTTTTTACATTTTTTCACCTTTTTGATTTTTACACCAACTTTGGACATATTATCATTTTTATTTTTTTATTTTTTTTGGATATTAACCTTGAACATTTGCTTTGGACATTTTGGTATGGGACTTAAACACTTGTATGTTACATAGGACATAACTTCTTGGACATTGTATGGGGCAATCCATTAGATTGTTGAATCTATTTTTAACTGTATTTTTAACTGTCAGTTTATGTTAATAAAATGTTTGTTTAATACATTTTAATATCACATCCTATATATATATATATTTTGTTTTTAATCTTTTACCTTTTAAGTACTTTTTCACATGGTTTTATATATATTCTTTGTGTAACACAATATTATATATTAACCTTGATGTATACACATTCCTAGTCGTGGACACCATCTTTAGCAACCCAACCCTCATCTGAGGGTAGTGTAGCGCTGTATCTTGGCATTTCTTTTTACTCTTAACTTTTGGAGTCTGGTTGGGAGACTCCGCCTATATCAGATATAGCTTGTATGGTATTATTGTGGCGCTGATAGATATACATTCCTTTGAACCTCAAAAGAAGGACTGGACAGGCTCAGAAAAGTCAAAAATAGGGAGATATCTTGCAGAGGGATGCAGCACTCTTAAAATTGCAAAGCTTCTGAAGCGTGATCATCGAACAATCAAGCGTTTCATTCAAAATAGTCAACAGGGTCGCAAGAAGCGTGTGGAAAAACCAAGGCGCAAAATAACTGCCCATGAATTGAGAAAAGTCAAGCGTGCAGCTGCCAAGATGCCACTTGCCACCAGTTTGGCCATATTTCAGAGCTGCAACATCACTGGAGTGCCCAAAAGCACAAGGTGTGCAATACTCAGAGACATGGCCAAGGTAAGAAAGGCTGAAAGACGACCACCACTGAACAAGACACACAAGCTGAAACGTCAAGACTGGGCCAAGAAATATCTCAAGACTGATTTTTCTAAGGTTTTATGGACTGATGAAATGAGAGTGAGTCTTGATGGGCCAGATGGATGGGCCCGTGGCTGGATTGGTAAAGGGCAGAGAGCTCCAGTCCGACTCAGACGCCAGCAAGGTGGAGGTGGAGTACTGGTTTGGGCTGGTATCATCAAAGATGAGCTTGTGGGGCCTTTTCGGGTTGAGGATGGAGTCAAGCTCAACTCCCAGTCCTACTGCCAGTTTCTGGAAGACACCTTCTTCAAGCAGTGGTACAGGAAGAAGTCTGCATCCTTCAAGAAAAACATGATTTTCATGCAGGACAATGCTCCATCACACGCGTCCAAGTACTCCACAGCGTGGCTGGCAAGAAAGGGTATAAAAGAAGAAAATCTAATGACATGGCCTCCTTGTTAACCTGATCTGAACCCCATTGAGAACCTGTGGTCCATCATCAAATGTGAGATTTACAAGGAGGGAAAAGAGTACAGCTCTCTGAACAGTGTCTGGGAGGCTGTGGTTGCTGCTGCACGCAATGTTGATGGTGAACAGATCAAAACACTGACAGAATCCATGGATGGCAGGCTTTTGAGTGTCCTTGCAAAGAAAGGTGGCTATATTGGTCACTAATTTGTTTTTGTTTTGTTTTTGAATGTCAGAAATGTATATTTGTGAATGTTGAGATGTTATATTGGTTTCACTGGTAAAAATAAATAATTGAAATGGGTATATATTTGTTTTTTGTTAAGTTGCCTAATAATTATGCACAGTAATAGTCACCTGCACACACAGATATTCCCCTAAAATAGCTATAACTAAAAACAAACTAAAAACTACTTCCAAAACTATTCAGCTTTGATATTAATGATTTTTTTGGGTTCATTGAGAACATGGTTGTTGTTCAATAATAAAATTAATCCTCAAAAATTCAACTTGCCTAACAATTCTGCACTCCCTGTATTCCCCCATAGAAATCAATTAAGACAAAAAAGTCAGAAAAAAACCATTGTGAAAACAACATAGCATATTTGCATTAGCAAATGTAAAATATTTACAGTAAGTACATAGTTAAACTATTTATTAAAAATGAATATTGCATAAATATATTTTTTCATGTCTTCACCTACCTAATGACAAAGGGCTCTTAATGCACTTATAGATATGTCTATATGTGTGTGTGTATATATATATATATATATATATATAGATGTGTGTGTTTATATGTGTATATATGACTGTAAATACATATATACACATACAAATATATTAATACATGTACACAGACATATATATATAAAGAAAACTACTGTTGATAACACTATCGTGTTCAACACTAGCAGGAGCAAAAAACATATACATAAGTAATAAATGAAATAAGATAAAATCAATATACATAAATGCAAAGTCTTATCTGAGTCCATAAAAAAAACATCTGTGTGGCCCGGGGAAAATAAAAAACCCAAATGGATTGGGTGTATTGGATCATGAATCAGGGGCATCAGGGGCAATTTGGCCCTTGATAAATTGGCCCCACTGTGTCATACAGACAATTTGACAGTCTTAAAAAGTGCACAATTAATATAAAAAATATATATGAATTTATTAACATATGCAATAATTCTGCAATTGTCTTATAAACTCTGTCTTATAAACCCAGTTAGTATAATACATCTAATGGTGTAACAGAAAAAGAAGAGCCTAAAATATTATACTGGTAAATAAATCTGTGCACAAAGTCTATGAGTTTAATCATACTCATACAACCATCACATTTCAAAAACTTCAAAAGGTTCAAGGCATTATTTGCTTTAATTTATGAGGCAGCTTATTATATCACAGTAACATTGAACTAACTGGCAATTGCAAATACAAATGCATTGCCAAGGAAGTAATTAACATTTTTGGACAGGAACAATTTAATACAGAAAATATGCCTCAAACGAGCATGTTTGTTTGACGTCTGTTTCATAAAATAAAAATATTTGTAGATCAAAATTTTTGATTAAATATGACAAGAAGCAATATGAAAACAGAATATACCTGTACGTAATTTATGGTACAGGTACAAATCCTCAAATCTGGAATTCCAAAACCAGAATTTTTCCAATATCTAGACTTTTTAATTAATATTTATATAAAGATAAAATTAGTAAAAAATGTTCTCTGCCAAAAAGTCAAGCTTGTGCCTGTGTCCTTGGTTTGTTTTGTTTTTTTGTGTTCTAAAATGCAAATGATAGTTTATATTTATTTAAAACAACAACTATTACACTTCTGATTACAGTACTGTGCTATCGTTCTGATTGTACTATGTGTATAAAAGTATTACAAATAATATAAAACTACTTTTAGGTTACACCACTGGTTTTTAAACCTGTCCCCAAGCCTCCCCAACAGGTCAGGTTCTCTGTATTACCTTGGATGAGAGCAGGTAAAATAACCAGGTTTACTAATCAGCTGATTGTTTCACCTGTGCTCTAGTTCAGATATCCTCAAAATGTGGCCTGTTAGGGAGGTCTGATGATGGGTTTGAAAAGCAGTGGGTTATATGTATAAGCTGTGTTATGACCAGTGTTCTCTCTAAGACCAGTTTTGTGTGCGGCCCAGCAGTGAAACAGTTAAGAAGAAAACCATCCCTTGCAGTCTGCATTGTGCAGTGTTTGCTAATTGAAGGGTGTAGTTCCCTAATTAACTGTTTCACTTCTGGGCTGCACACAAAACTGGCCTTATAGGGAACACTGGTTATGATGTAAATATTGACTTAATGACTAGAAATTGTTTACACATGGTGCTATTCCATCTCCAAGCTGTCCCATTTTGCAGATACAAATATACAACTATTCTGAAATCCAGACTATTTTGAAATCCCAAACCGTTTGGATAGTTATTTTTTTTACTGTATATAAAACACACTAGAATTTCTAATATATGGTCCTGGGTCTGTTTGTAGGTAGTTGCGCCTAAGAAAAGGAAGGTGGTTTCGTAGACAGGAGCACTGAGAGTAAGTCTGATGAATGCTGCTATTAGGAGTATCCCACTTCCTCCAAAGTGAGACAAAATGGGATAGTGTTTCTAATAGTGCTTGCAAGAGAGATTCCTCATGTGCATTTGTGGCTACAAAGAGATAAATGTATCTCAAATGAGTACAATTAGGTAATCGGCAGTAGCAGATGAAATAATATATAGCTCACCTGTAGAGTCACAGGGACCGGTGATCAGCGACGTGAATCCCTTTTAGTGGATGTTATATTCAATTTGTTAACTGTTTAACTTTTGAGCAAGAGTGGAGGTACACAGAAGAAGTCACAGTGGGGACTGTGTTTATGTGTTGTAGGACCCCCCTTAATCTAATTCCACTCCATATAATTGGATGGAGGGACAAGCGAAGGGGTGCTCCAATTTATTTTGAGTCCTCTGTCAGACTTTGAGTCCAGGTAAGGGAAATGCTTTCTGGTGCAGCCTTTTTCAAGCCAGGTGATCCCTCCTTTGGCAAAAGAGAGTTACAGGAGAGGAGAGAGCATTAGAATGCAGTAAATGGGTTGCAGATGAGCAGGGATACTATTCACGTACGATTAGATGATTTTAAGCATAGGTAAAAGGAAAGTGAAAGTGTTTCCTTTTACCTATGCTTAAAATAATCTAATTGTATGTGAATAGTATCCCTGCTCATCTGCAACCTATTCACTGCATTCTAGTGCTCTCTCCTCTCCTGTAACTCTCTTTTCTCAAAGGAGGGATCACCTGGCTGGAAAAAGGCTGCACCAAAAAGCATTTCCCTTACCGGGGCTAGACAGAGGACTCTATTTTAGAGAATAATATTTGCAAACTCTCAACAAGCTCAAAATAAATTGGAGCACCCCTTCGCTTGTCCCTCCATCCAATTATATGGAGTGGAATTAGATTAAGGGGGGTTCTACAACACATAAACACAGTCCCCACTGTGACTTCTTCTGTGTACCTCCACTCTTGCTCAAAAGTTAAACAGTTAACAAATTGAATACAGCATTCACTAAAAGGGATTCACATCGCTGATCACCGGTCCCTGTACCTCTACAGGTGAGCTATATATTATTTCATCTGCTACTGCCGATTACTTAATTGTACTCATTTGAGGATTCTCTCTTGCAAGTGCTGTTAGAAACACCATCCCTATTAACCACACACACATATATATATATATATATATATATATACATACACACAGTATATATATTTATATATTTTTTTTATTTTATTTTTATTTCATCTGCTACTGCTGATTACTTAATTGTACTCATTTGAGATACATTTATATCTTTGTACCCACAAATGCACATGAGGAATCTCTCTTGCAACCATCCCTATTAACCACATATATATATATATATATATATATATATATATATATATATATATATATATATATACAAAACACGGAAGGGAACTGCACTCTCATACCGGACCGGGTACACATCCCATGACCCTGCAACATGCTCAGCCCTGGGTGCCACTGGCACTCACAGGAAGCTGTGCTGTCCCCAGAGCCACAAGCAGTTAACCCCAGACAGGTCTGGGTGCAAGAACCATAGGGAAAATTACAAAACAAATTAATACAACACACAGAGAAAACCCAGCACTCACTTACAAGCTCTCAGCTAAGATTTAAAAGCAAAAATGGAAAGGTTAGTCACTGCATCTGGCCAAATGGGACAAGCTCAGGTACCACGTCAAGGTCCTTTCCAATACCTGAGACCCTAAAACAGCCACACAATGCAAGCTTTCAAATCCAAACAAACTGAAAACAAGGGAAGGGTGCACAGGAATATGTAACCACCCTAGACATATACAAAACACGGAAGGGAACTGCACTCTCATACCGGACCGGGTACACATCCCATGACCCTGCAACATGCTCAGCCCTGGGTGCCACTGGCACTCACAGGAAGCTGTGCTGTCCCCAGAGCCACAAGCAGTTAACCCCAGACAGGTCTGGGTGCAAGAACCATAGGGAAAATTACAAAACAAATTAATACAACACACAGAGAAAACCCAGCACTCACTTACAAGCTCTCAGCTAAGATTTAAAAGCAAAAATGGAAAGGTTAGTCACTGCATCTGGCCAAATGGGACAAGCTCAGGTACCACGTCAAGGTCCTTTCCAATACCTGAGACCCTAAAACAGCCACACAATGCAAGCTTTCAAATCCAAACAAACTGAAAACAAGGGAAGGGTGCACAGGAATATGTAACCACCCTAGACATATACAAAACACGGAAGGGAACTGCACTCTCATACCGGACCGGGTACACATCCCATGACCCTGCAACATGCTCAGCCCTGGGTGCCACTGGCACTCACAGGAAGCTGTGCTGTCCCCAGAGCCACAAGCAGTTAACCCCAGACAGGTCTGGGTGCAAGAACCATTTGGCCAGATGCAGTGACTAACCTTTCCATTTTTGCTTTTAAATCTTAGCTGAGAGCTTGTAAGTGAGTGCTGGGTTTTCTCTGTGTGTTGTATATATATATATATATATATATATATATATCATAAGTATTGTGCTGTTCACTTCCCTTTAATAGGAGATTGCTGCCAGCCACAATGCTCCCCACCGCACTCCAAAGTTTGTATAGATTTGGCAGAGCTGTACTCCCAAGGGTACCCATGCTGGAACCATGGTCTCCTTTGTGTTTCATCGTCTTTAAACAATTTTCTCCATGTAAACCACCTCATAGAGATAATAAGCCCAACATGGGGCCCGAATAAAAGTAGAGAGCTAACAGTTCTGCACAAGTGATAAGGGGTTTATCGCAGGTGTTTGCACTTGTCAGGTTTTCAAGTTTGAAAGTAAACACGATCACGAGCACAATCATGATTTATGCTAGACGATTACTGTGTCCTCAGTTCTCTGGTTAAATGTTTTGTCAAACAAAAATATATTACAAAGAACAGTTACACTCATAACAACACCATCTAATAAAAATGATAAAACATAATATTGTACAAAAAAAACATAATTTATGCTTACCTAATAAATTTATTTCTCTTGTGGTGTATCCAGTCCACGGATCATCCATTACTTGTGGGATATTCTCCTTCCCAACAGGAAGTTGCAAGAGGACACCCACAGCAGAGCTGTCTATATAGCTCCTCCCCTAACTGCCATATCCAGTCATTCGACCGAAAACAAGCAGAGAAAGGAGAAACCATAGGGTGCAGTGGTGACTGTAGTTTAAAATTAAAAAATGACCAATAACGAAGCCTAAGCCTCAAGATAGAGGAAGTGCGCTAACAAGCTAAAAGTATACACACCACATTAAAAGATATTTAAATTTATTAAATGAAATAGACAAATTACATAAAAACATATAAAGAAATTAGCGGTAGGGACGTCTCCCTTGTATAAAAAATAGTAGCAGTCACTACAGCCGAGGTCCAAGCTTTGACCGTAAGATTTCCTTTCCTCGGTAACACCCTCCGAGTACCCTTTTTGACTCACGGTACAGTACTTTGTATCTGTTTGTGGCACCAATTTGTTACGAATTCAAGCCGTAATGCTACAATATTGATGCTCATTTGCACACGGCCATCTGCACTGTGATTATATTTCTGAACTTGGTGCTTGTTTTTATTAATAATCCTTGCTTTTATGAATATTATCAGTGTTATGCCATACATTTAAGATTATGATTGTTTTTTAATATTTATTTACATCCTACTAACTGTTAGCTGCTATTTGCAAATATTTGCACGGACTACTATTTTTTATACAAGGGAGACGTCCCTACCGCTAATTTCTTTATATGTTTTTATGTAATTTGTCTATTTCATTTAATAAATTTAAATATCTTTTAATGTGGTGTGTATACTTTTAGCTTGTTAGCGCACTTTCTCTATCTTGAGGCTTAGGCTTCGTTATTGGTCATTTATTTGTGTCTGATACAAGCAGAGATTGTATCTTTAGATTAAGTGTTTAGCAATACCATCCTTAGCGCGCACCAATCCACTTTTTTAAATTTAAAAAATACCTGCCTTAAAATGACAGGGCGGGCCGTGGACTGGATACACCACAAGAGAAATAAATTTATCAGGTAAGCATAAATTATGTTTTCTCTTGTAAGGTGTATCCAGTCCATGGATCATCCATTACTTGTGGGATACCAATACCAAAGCTAAAGTACACGGATGAAGGGAGGGACAAGGCAGGTACTTAAACAGAAGGAACCACTGCCTGTAAAACCTTTCTCCCAAAAATAGCCTCCGAAGAAGCAAAAGTATCAAATTTGTAGAATTTTGAAAAAGTATGAAGCGAAGACCAAGTCGCCGCATTGCAAATCTGTTCAACAGAAGCCTCATTTTTAAAGGCCCATGTGGAAGCCACAGCTCTAGTAGAATGAGCTGTGATCCTTTCTGGAGGCTGCTGGCCAACAGTCTCATAGGCTAAGCGGATTATGCTTCTTAGCCAAAAAGAAAGAGAGGTTGCCAAAGCCTTTTGACCTCTCCTCTGTCCAGAGTAGACAACAAACAAAGCAGATGTTTGACGAAAATCTTTAGTAGCTTGTAAGTAAAACTTTAAAGCACGAACCACGTCCAGATTGTGTAATAGATGTTCCTTCTTTGAAGAAGGATTAGGACACAAAGACGGAACCACAATCTCCTGATTGATATTCTTATTAGATACTACCTTAGGTAAAAACCCAGGTTTGGTACGCAAAACTACCTTATCTGCATGGAAAATCAGATAAGGGGAATCACATTGTAAGGCAGATAACTCGGAAACTCTACGAGCCGAGGAAATAGCTACCAAAAAAAGAACTTTCCAAGATATCTATGGAATGAAGAGGTTCAAACATAACCCCCTGAAGAACTTAAAGAACCAAATTTAAGCTCCAAGGTGGAGCAACATGTTTAAACACAGGCTTGATTCTAACTAAAGCCTGACAAAATGCCTGAACATCTGGGACATCCACCAGACGCTTGTGCAAAAGAATAGATAGCGCAGAAATCTGTCCCTTTAAGGAACTAGCTGACAATCCTTTCTCCAATCCTTCTTGGAGAAAAGATAATATCCTGGGAATCCTGACCTTTCTCCATGAGTAGTCCTTGGATTCACACCAATAAAGATATTTACGCCATATCTTATGATAGATTTTCCTGGTGACAGGCTTTCGTGCCTGAATTAAGGTATCAATGACTGACTTGGAGAAACCACGCTTTCATAAAATCAAGCGTTCAATCTCCAGGCAGTCAGCCTCAGAGAAATTAGATTTGGATGGCTGAAAGGACCTTGAAGTAGAAGGTCCTGTCTCAGCGGCAGAGTCCATGGTGGAAAGGATGACATGTCCACCAGATCTGCATACCAAGTCCTGCGTGGCCACGCAGGCGCTATCAAGATCACCGATGCTCTCTCCTGCTTGATTTTGGCAATCAGGCGAGGGAGCAGAGGAAACGTTGGAAACACATAAGCCAGGTTGAAGGACCAAGGCGCTGTTAGAGCATCTATCAGCGTTGCCTTGGGGTCCCTGGACCTGGATCCGTAACAAGGAAGCTTGGCGTTCTGGCGAGATGCCATGAGATCCAGTTCTGGTTCGCCCCAACGATGAATCAATTGTGCAAACACCTCCGGATGGAGTTCCCACTCCCACGGATGAAAAGTCTGTCGACTTAGAAAATCCGCCTCCAAGTTCTCTATACCTTGGATATGGATAGCTGATAGGTGGCAAGAGTGAAACTCTGCCCAGCGAATTATCTTTGAGACTTTTAACATCGCTAGGGAACTCCTTGTTCCCCCTTGATGGTTGATGTAAGCCACAGTCGTGATGTTGTCCGACTGAAATCTGATGAACCTCATTGTCGTTAGCTGAGGCCAAGCCTGAAGAGCATTGAATATCGCTCTTAGTTCCAGAATGTTTATTGGAAGGAGTGACTCCTCCTGAGTCCACGATCCCTGAGCCTTCAGGGAGTTCCTGGTCTCTTGATCCAGATTTAGTAGAGGGGACAAATCTGTGTAATCCCCATTCCCTGAGCATGCAGATTTGCAGCGGTCTGAGATATAGGCGTGCAAACGGCACTATGTCCATTGCCGCTACCATTAAGCCGATTACTTCCATGCACTGAGCCACTGAAGGGCGAGGAATGGAATAAAGAACACGGCAGGAATTTAGAAGTTTTGATAACCTGGACTCCGTCAGGTAAATTTTCATTTCTACAGAATATATCAGAGTCCCTAGGAAGGAAACTCTTGTGAGGGGGGATAGAGAACTCTTTTCCTCGTTCACCTTCCACCCATGCAACCTCAGAAATGCCAACACTATGTCCATATGAGACTTGGCAATTTGGAAGTTTGACGCCTGAATCAGGATGTCGTCTAAATAAGGGGCCACTGCTATTCCCCGTGGCCTTAGGACAGCCAGAAGCGACCCCAGAACCTTCGTAAAAATTCTTGGGGCTGTAGCTAACCCAAAGGGAAGAACTACAAACTGGTAATGCCTGTCTAGGAAGGCAAACCTGAGAAACAGATGATGATCTTTGCTTAAGATCTTTAGATCCAAAATTGGTCTGAAGGTTCCCTCTTTTTTTGGGAACCACAAACAGATTTGAGTAAAATCCCTGTCCCTGTTCCTCCTTTGGAACTGGATGGATCACTCCCATAACTAGGAGGTCTTGTACACAGTGTAAGAATGCCTCTCTCTTTATCTGGTTTGCAGATAATTGTGAAAGGTGAAATCTCCCTTTTGGGGGGGAAGCCTTGAAGTCCAGAAGATATCCCTGGGATATAATTTCCAACGCCCAGGGATCCTGAACATCTCTTGCCCACGCCTGGGCGAAAAGCGAAAGTCTGCCCCCTACTAGATCCGTTACTGGATAGGGGGCTGTTCCTTCATGCTGTCTTAGAGGCAGCAGCAGGCTTTTTGGCCTGCTTACCCTTGTTCCAGGTCTGGTTAGGTCTCCAGACCGTCTTGGACTGAGCAAACGTTCCCTCTTGTGTTGTATTAGAGGAAGTTGATGCTGCACTTGCCTTGAAGTTTCGAAAGGCACGAAAATTAGACTGTTTGGCCCTTGATTTGGACCTATCCTGAGGAAGGGCATGACCTTTTCCTCCAGTGATATCAGCAATAATCTCCTTCAAACCAGGCCCGAATAGGGTCTGCCCCTTGAAGGGAATGTTAAGCAGCTTCGATTTTGAAGTAACGTCAGCTAACCATGATTTAAGCCATAGCGCTCTGCGTGCCTGGATAGCAAAACCAGAATTCTTAGCCGTTAGTTTAGTCAAATGAACAATGGCATCAGAAACAAAAGAATTGGCTAGCTTAAGTGCTCTAAGCTTGTCAAGTATGTCATCCAATGGAGTCTCTACCTGTAAAGCCTCTTCTAGAGACTCAAACCAGAACGCCGCAGCAGCAGTGACAGGAGCAATGCATGCAAGGGGCTGTACAAACATACCAAAAGTAAAAATCAAGGTCATAGATGTAGCAAGAACCCCTTATCGGGGGGGTGATATATGTAAGATCCTAGATAAAAAAGAGTTGTATTGGATCTACAAGCTAAAGACCAGATCACCTTTGGGTATGAACTTAGAGTGGGATATGAGATACTTTGTGGACTAGATCCATTAGTTGTTATAAGTTGTTTTTGGTTAATGGATGTAAGTACATATATTTTCATATTAGTATAAATTCTCTTATCCATCAACACATATTCTCAAAAAATCCCACTTCCATTTTTTCTAACTAAGCCATCAATTTCAATAATAATAATAATTTTGTGTATATATTATATATTTCATCACAGAGTATCGTATCTCTTTGAATTATGGCTTCAGGTTACTAATTTCTTTTATATCTGAATTTGTCTTCAATTTCTTTGATTTCTAAAGTCTGTAGAATTATTTAAAGTGTTCGGCAGCAATTTCTTCTCTAAATTATGAAGAATCTATTGAGAAACTAGTTAGGGAAAAAAATCTTTTTCAAATTATGGAGAGACATTTTCATGTTTTATTTTTGTTCTTTATTCTCCTTTTTTGAAAAATTAAATGATAAATTATGTTATATTTTGTTGCCAAATCTAGTTTTGTTTTGTTTTGTTTTGTTTTATCAATAATTAGCTATCACTGTATATATGATGCTTTTTTAGAATCTGCACATATGTGTTAACATCACATTTGATGTACAGAATATACTGTCATCTAGCTTTGAATATACTAGTGTTTTTCGGTTGGATTGCATATCTTCACAAGTATTGCCATTAAATTTTTATTCTTATCTGATCTGTGGCTCTCTCAGTGGACATATATGTAGAAATAATACATTTATGTTACACCTGTTCTGTTCCAATTTAGATATGAGGTGTTCTGATTGGTGCACTGTCCCTTTAAGAGCCACAGCAGGTTTCACTTGTCTAACAGCTTCTATGATTAAGCGCTAGCCAGCGTGAAACATGTAAGTCTGCTGTTTCCCTCCTTGGTGTTTTGTGTCATATTAATCCTTTTTGCTTTTTGTCAAACTTTTTACTTGGAATAAAAAGTACCTTTTTCAGTATCTCAGTAGCCGCCTGCTTTTTTCTGTACCTGTGGGCTGTAGGATAAAACCTTGTTGAATAAACATTTTCTTAAGGTAACCCTCTAACTTTTTATCCATTGGATCTAAGAAAGCACAAATCGACAGGAATAGTAGTACGCTTTGCTAGAGTAGAAACGGCTCCCTCCACCTTAGGAACTGTCTGCCATAAGTCCCATGTGGTGGCGTCTATTGGAAACATTTTTCTAAAAATAGGAGGGGGAGAGAATGGCACACCTGGTCTATCCCATTCCTTAGCAATAATTTCTGTAAACCTTTTAGGTATTGGAAAAACATCAGTATACACCGGCACTGCATAGTATTTATCCAGTCTACACAATTTCTCTGGCACTGCAATTGTATCACAGTCATTCAGAGCAGCTAAAACCTCCCTGAGTAACACGCGGAGGTGTTCAAGCTTAAATTTAAATGTAGAGATATCAGAATCAGGTTGCATCATCTTCCCTGAGTCAGAAAGATCACCCACAGAAAGAAGCTCTCCTCCTTCAGCTTCTGCATATTGTGAGGCAGTATCAGACATAGCTCTTAAAGCGTCAGTATGCTCTGTATTTCATCTAACTCCAGAGCTATCTCGCTTTCCTCTAAATTCAGGTAGTCTGGCTAATACCGCTGACAGTATCCATGACTGCCGCCATGTCTTGTAAAGTAAACGCTATGGGCACCCTAGATGTACTTGGCGCCATTTGAGCGTGAGTCCCTTGAGCGGGAGTCAAAGGATCTGACATGTGGGGAGAGTTAGTCGGCATAACTTCCCTCTGGTGATACATTTTTTAAAGACAGAATATGATCTTTATTGCTTAAAGTGAAATCAGTACATTTGGTACACATTCTAAGAGGGGGTTCCACAATGGCTTTTAAACATATTAACATATTAAGATCTTGACAAAGGCTCCCTGGAGAGATGAAGAGCGTAGAGACTATACCAGTATCCAGCTTGTTTGGAAAGACACAGACCACCTTGGCTCCCAGGACCGTTACGCCAGTACTAGTGAATTCATGCATCACTGAGCAGACGGTAGGAGCAGAAACCTACGGAAGTGTGCACACTTAGAAGAAATAGAAGCTTGTCATCCAAGTTTGCTATAACTAACACAGCAAAATCCCATTGGATCCCAGGTGTGTAGATAAAAGTGACCGCCCTCAACACCGGAACACCGGGTAAATGAGAACTATTACAAGACTTACCTTATGTGTAACTGGAAGGATTCCCACCACTGATTGAACTGTGAATAGGTTACGAGACCTGTTATTATTCAAAAGACACTGTCGGCTATCAGAAGTTTTTTACCAATTTATGAGGAAGCTGTTTTTTACAGACTGTGCCTAAATCTCGCTTGTATTTTTGCAAGTAATTGACTACTACCTTTTAAAAAGCTCAATACTGATCATATTCAACTCGGTCATTCAAATTAAGTTGAAACAGTAAAACTGACAGACCGCCGAGTCTCGAAGTTATTGAATGTATTTGTCAACAATCGCTGCTTAAAGGGACACTGTACCCAAAAATTTTATTTTGTGATTCAGATTGAGCATGAAATTTTAAGCAAATTTCTAATTTACTCCTATTATCAAATTTTCTTCATTCTCCTGGTATCTTTATTTGAAATGCAAGAATGTAAGTTTAGATGCCGGCCCATTTTTGGTGAACAACCTGGGTTGTCCTTGCTGATTGGTGGATAAATTCATCCACCAATAAAAAAGTGCTGTCCAGAGTACTGAAACCAAAAAAAAGCTTAGATGCCTTCTTTTTCAAATAATGATAGCAAGAGAACGAAGAAAAATTGATAATAGGAGTAAATTAGAAAGTTGCTTAAAATTGCATGCTCTTTCTGAATTACAAAAGAAACAATTTGGGTTCAGTGTCCCTTTAAGTTTATAATGTTTTTATTAGTATTGCATATTTATTGTATAGTATTGCATTTTTAATAGAAGAAAGAGGATTAAACTATTTAGTGACATAGTCCTTTAATAGTACAGGGAGTGCAGAATTATTAGGCAAATGAGTATTTTGACCACATCATCCTCTTTATGCATGTTGTCTTACTCCAAGCTGTATAGGCTCGAAAGCCTACTACCAATTAAGCATATTAGGTGATGTGCATCTCTGTAATGAGAAGGGGTGTGGTCTAATGACATCAACACCCTATATCAGGTGTGCATAATTATTAGGCAACTTCCTTTCCTTTGGCAAAATGGGTCAAAAGAAGGACTTGACAGGCTCAGAAAAGTCAAAAATAGTGAGATATCTTGCAGAGGGATGCAGCACTCTTAAAATTGCAAAAGCTTCTGAAGCGTGATCATCGAACAATCAAGCATTTCATTCAAAATAGTCAACAGGGTCGCAAGAAGCGTGTGGAAAAACCAAGGCGCAAAATAACTGCCCATGAACTGAGAAAAGTCAAGCGTGCAGCTGCCAAGATGCCACTTGCCACCAGTTTGGCCATATTTCAGAGCTGCAACATCACTGGAGTGCCCAAAAGCACAAGGTGTGCAATACTCAGAGACATGGCCAAGGTAAGAAAGGCTGAAAGACGACCACCACTGAACAAGACACACAAGCTGAAACGTCAAGACTGGGCCAAGAAATATCTCAAGACTGATTTTTCTAAGGTTTTATGGACTGATGAAATGAGAGTGAGTCTTGATGGGCCAGATGGATGGGCCCGTGGCTGGATTGGTAAAGGGCAGAGAGCTCCAGTCCGACTCAGACGCCAGCAAGGTGGAGGTGGAGTACTGGTTTGGGCTGGTATCATCAAAGATGAGCTTGTGGGGCTTTTCGGGTTGAGGATGGAGTCAAGCTCAACTCCCAGTCCTACTGCCAGTTTCTGGAAGACACCTTCTTCAAGCAGTGGTACAGGAAGAAGTCTGGATCCTTCAAGAAAAACATGATTTTCATGCAGGACAATGCTCCATCACACGCGTCCAAGTACTCCACAGTGTGGCTGGCAAGAAAGGGTATAAAAGAAGAAAATCTAATGACATGGCCTCCTTGTTCACCTGATCTGAACCCTATTGAGAACCTGTGGTCCATCATCAAATGTGAGATTTACAAGGAGGGAAAACAGTACACCTCTCTGAACAGTGTCTGGGAGGCTGTGGTTGCTGCTGCACGCAATGCTGATGGTGAACAGATCAAAACACTGACAGGATCCATGGATGGCAGGCTTTTGAGTGTCCTTGCAAAGAAAGGTGGCTATATTGGTCACTGATTTGTTTTTGTTTTGTTTTTGAATGTCAGAAATGTATATTTGTGAATGTTGAGATGTTATATTGGTTTCACTGGTAAAAATAAATAATTGAAAAGGGTATATATTTGTTTTTTGTTAAGGTGCCTAATAATTATGCACAGTAATAATCACCTGCACACACAGATATCCCCCTAAAATAGCTAAAACTAAAAACAAACTAAAAACTACTTCCAAAAATATTCAGCTTTGATATTAATGAGTTTTTTGGGTTCATTGAGAACATGGTTGTTGTTCAATAATAAAATTAATCCTCAAAAATACAACTTGCCTAATAATTCTGCACTCCCTGTATTTACTTAGGAGTAATCTGACACCGGTGTTTTTATTATATCATTATTATATCATTACAGATAAGTTTTGAATTGATTGGGAGTATTATATATAAGTGATATTAAAACCGTTCGTTTAGAATATACACCTGTAGCTATTTGCTTTATTTATATATTCTAAACTTTATTTTTATTTTTATACAATTAAATGCCAGATAGCCCTAGGGCGCCACCTTCCCCTTTGTAGTATTTTGGATCTTCCTAAATCTGATTGCACAAGTGGTGAGGAGTGCAGTTAGGAGGTTGGCATTTCTGGTTTAGCTTATCCACAGCTTGCACACACCTTGTATCCCCTGAGTTTTATATACTGTAATATAGTGTAATGCAATTCTATCAAACAATCCATTGAATGTTTTTACCATCTTTACTCAGGATAGGAGAATTCTGTTTAAGGATGCTCTTTAATTACATAGTAAAAGCCTAACACATGTTCTGAATATATAAACCTTCCTAGAATATGCTTTATGACCAAATCAGATCAGCTAATAGATATAGCACATCAGATCCTCACAGACCTATCAGTTATAAATAAAAGGTGGAAAATATGTTGACAAACATTATGTGCATTGTAAAGATAAGATAATCTGTTTTTTTCAGTCTTAAGAGCTCGTTAAATTAGACATGTTCTTGGCTGGCTTATTCAGCTCTAAGATGGAAATGATAGAATCAGTATGTTTATCTTCTGTTAAACGGACAAAAATGTACACAAAGTAAATGGTCTAATGTGTTATATGCAAGCAATAGCCTAATAATACAATTATATAAGTCCTGCAAAGTGGTTAAACACATAGTTAAAGACAGCTCCAGAGAAGTAATTAGTGGGATCTGTCTGAACACATCTGGTGAGCCAGCGAGGCATATCTTTGTACCTACCAATCACCAGCTAACTTCCAGTAATGCCTTTCTGCTCCTTAGCCTACCGAGGTATGATATCCAACAGATAATTCCAAGACAATAAAGAAGGGGGGTCGATCGCAATTCTTTAGAAGAAAACATATCTAATGATTTTCAAGAGAAAGGCACCATTAGCGCCTATGGAGATTTTTTTTTTAGAAGAATCATTTGATACTTTTTTTAACCCCTTAATGACAGAGGACGTACCAGGTACGTCATTGGAAAAACTCCCCTTAATGACAATTGACGTACCTGGTACGTCCTCTGTTGTTAGAAGTGCTGGAAGCGATCATGATCGCTTCCAGCTGCTTACAAGGGATTGTAGTGATGCCTCAATATTTGGGCTTCACTGCAATCCCCTATTTTACCCACCGATGCAGAAAGGGCCACTCTGTGGCCCTCTCTGCATCGGCGATTGTTGTTCACACTTTCGTTGGTGGGTGGGAGCAGCTTGTAGGAGGAGGGTATGCTCCAACTTCCTTACCGGTGCAATCACAATGTAACAATGCATTGTCGGCGGTTGCGCGGTTCCGGTTGCAGCCGGGGGGGGCGGGGGCGGAGGCGGCGGGTGCACGCGCATACGCGTGCATGCAAAATGACCGCAAGTAAAATAAAAATAAAAAATACAGAGGCAGATGCAGGGGGAGCTCTATTGTTTAGTAAGGGATCTGGGAGGGGGAGGGAAGTAGATTATTTAGGGGGGCCAGCTACACTACAGAAAACAAAGGTTTTATATAAAAAAGTTAATAAAAACTATTTTTGGGGGCAAATTGGGTACTGGCAGACAGCCAGTACCCAAGATGGCGGCAAATAGGAAGAGGGGGAGGGTTAGAGAGATGTATGGGGGGGGATCAGGGAGGTTGTGGGGGTAAGGGGGGATCCATCACTGCAGACTATATGAAAAAAATAAAAAAAAATAAAAAAATATTTTTATTTCAGTACTGGCAGACTTTCTGCCAGTACTTAAGATGGCGGTGACAATTGTGAGGTGGGGGAGGGAAGAGAGCTGTTTGAGGGGGGTCAGGGGGGGGATCAGGGGGTGGGATGTGTCAGGTGGGAGGCTGATCTCTACTCTAAAGCTAAAAATTAACCCTACAAGCTACCTAATTAACCCCTTAACTGCTAGGCATATTACAAGTGTGGTGCGCAGCAGCATTTAACGGCCTTATTATTACCAAAAAGCAACGCCAAAGCCATATATGTCTGCTATTTCTGAACAAAGGGGGTCCCAGAGAAGCATTTACAACCATGTGTGCCATAATTGCACAAGCTGTTTCTAAATAATTTCAGTGAGAAACCTAAAATTTTGAACAATTTAACAGTTTTTTTTATTGGATCGTATTTGGCGGTGAAATGGTGGCATGAAATATACCAAAATGGGCCTAGATCAATAATTTGGGTTGTCTACTACACTACACTAAAGCTAAAATTAAACCTAAACGCTCCCTACAAGCTCCCTAATTAACCCCTTCACTGCTGGGCATAATACACGTGTGGTGTGCAGCAGCATTTAGCGACCTTCTAATTACCAAAAAGCAATGCCAAAGCCATATATGTCTGCTATTTCTGAACAAAGGGGATCCCAGAGAAGTATTTACAACCATTTATGCCATAATTGCACAAGTTGTTTGTAAATAAATTCAGCGAGAATCCTAAAGTTTGTGAAAAAATTTGTGAAAAAGTCAACAATTATTTTTATTTGATCGCATTTGGCAGTGAAATGGTGGCATGAAATATACCAAAATTGGCCTAGATCAATACTTTGGGATGTCTTCTAAAAAAAAAATATACATGTCTAGGGATATTTAGAGATTCCTGAAAGATATCAGGGTTCCAATGTAACTAGCACTCATTTTGAAAAAAAGTGGTTTGGAAATAGCAAAGTGCTACTTGTATTTTTTGCTCTATAACTTGCAAAAAAAGCAAAGAACATGTAAACATTGGGTATTTCTAAACTCGGGACAAAATTTAGAAACTATTTAGCACGGGTGTTATTTGGTGGTTGTAGATGTGTAACAGATTTTGGGGGTCTAAGTTAGAAAAAGTGTGTTTTTTTCAATTTTTTCCTCATATTTTATATATTTTTTTATAGCAAATTATAAGATATGATGAAAATAATAGTATCTTTAGAAAGTCCATTTAATGGCGAGAAAAACGGTATATAATATGTGTGGGTACAGTAAATGAGTAAGAGGAAAATTTCAGCTAAACACAAACACTGCAGAAATGTAAAAATAGCCATTGTCATTAAGGGTAAGAAAATTGAAAAATGGTCCGGTCATTAAGGGGTTAAAGGATTGTGATCGATTCCAAAATCTGATAATGGAAGCACATTGAAAAGTCTATTAACATTGCATGCTATGGGCTCCATTTATCAAAAGTCCACGCCATATGCTGTCAGCATTTATCATTGCATAAGCATTTCACTAGAAATGCTTGTACAATGCTCTGAGCAGGCGGACAGGAATTGCCGGAATTCAACCCGATCGAGTACGATCAGGTTGATTGACACCCCCTGCTGGCGGCCCATTGGCCGTGAGTCTGCAGGGGGGCGGCGTTGCACCAGCAGCTCTTGTGAGCTGCTGGTGCAATGCTGAATACGGAGAGCGTATTGCTCTCCGCATTCAGCGATGTCTTGCTTACCTGATCCGCACTGTCAGATCAGGTCCACAAGACATTTGATAAATAGGCCCCATTGACTGTTTCTTCAGGCATAATTTATATAATAAACTAGAATACCAATATGTATACAGTATATATAAAATGACTGAGCTGTAAGAGAAATGGCAAAAAAAAGCAAAACAGCACAGTATTGTATATTTCAGATAAGGGAAGTTTAACTTTTCATCCATAAAGATTAAAAAAGTCACAGATAAGCAGATTAAAACAGAGGAAACATAATGTGCAACTCTGCCTCGTCAGAGGTTTATCTTTTTTTATATGTTTTAACTGCTCACTATTATTTCCTATGAGCACTTCTTAGACGACCTATATTTTTACTTCATTGTGTGAAGCCTGCATAGCAGGGAATGTGATCAGTGGGAAGCTGATTGAATTATATTTGACAATAGGAACCCCTATGTCGGGGAATAAACCAATTTTCTTATTTTTTTTGTACTTAAAGGGACACTGAACCCAATTTTATTCTTTCATGATTCAGATAGAGCAGGCAATTTTAAGCAACTTTCTAATTTACTCCTATTATCAAATTGTCTTCATTCTCTTGGTATCTTTATTTGAAAAGCAAGACTATAAGTTTAGATGCCGGCCCATTTTTAGTGAACAACCTGGGTTGTTCTTGCTGATTGGTGGATACATTCACCCTCCAATAAACAAGTGCTTTCCAGTGTCCTGAACCAAAAACTGACTTTCTCCTTAGCTTAGATGCCTACTTTTTCAAATAAAGATAGCAAGAGAACAAAGAAAAATTGATAAAATGAGTAAATTAGAAAGTTGCCTAAAATTGCATGGTCTATCTGAATCACGAAAGAAAAAAATTTGGTTTCAGTGTCATTTTTATTTACCAGTTATATAAAGGAAATACTTGGACAATTAGAATATGTTTTGGTACTTAGTTTACACAGTATAGCAATTTTAAATCTGTTTAGCAGAGCTGTATTTTGATCTTTTTTATCTTTATGAATTAAAAGTAATTTTATTTATCTGAAATATACAGTACTGTGCTACTTTGCATGTCCTTTTTTTCCATTTCTCTTATGGCTCATTAAATTGAGTTACTTATCTGCAGTAGCACACTGCAAGTGTTATAGCTATTTATTTGTTAGAAATATTTATTATTCATATTCAAGTTTTACCATGGGTCAAGTCCTAAAAAAATGTGTGGGAACTCACCAAGACATCCCCCAAGTGGATATAAAAAGTCTACACACCCCTGTTAAAATGTCAGGTTTCTGTGATGTAAAAAAATGAGACAAAGATAAATCATTTCAGAACTTTTTCCACCTTTAATGTGACCTATAAACTGTACAACTCAATTTAAAAACAAACTGAAATCTTTTAGGTAAAGGGAAATAAAAATAAAAAAATAAAATAATATGGTTGCATAAGTGTGAACACCCTTTTATAACTGGGGATGTAGCTGTGTTCAGAATTAAGCAAACACATTCAAAATCATGTTAAATAGGAGTCAGTACACACCTGTCATCATTTAAAGTGCCTCTGATTAATCCCAAATAAAGTTCAGCTGTTCTAGTAGGTCTTTCCTGACATTTTGTTAGTCGCATTCTACAGCAAAAGCTATGGTCCGCAGAGAGCTTCTAAAGCATCAGAGGGATCTCATTGTTAAAAGGTATCAGTCAGGAGAAGGGTACAAAATAATTTCCAAGGCATTAGATATCCCATGGAACACAGTGAAGACAGTCATCATCAAGTGAAGAAAATATGGTGCAACAGTGACATTACCAAGAACTGGACGTCCCTCCAAAATTGATGAAAAGACGAGAAGAAAACTGGTCTGAGAGGCTGCCAAGAGGCCTACAGCAACATTAAATGAGCTGCAGGAATATCTGGCAAGTACTTGCTGTGTGGTACATGTGACAACAATCGCCCGTATTCTTCATATGTCTGGGCTATGGGGTAGAGTGGAAAGACGGAAGTCTTTTCTTACAAAAACATCCAAGCCCAGCTAAATTTTGCAAAAACATATCTGAAGTTTCCCAAAAGCAAGTTGCAAAAGGTGTTCTGGTCTGATGAAAACAAAGCTGAACTTTTTGGCCATAATTCCAAAAGATATGTTTGGCGCAAAAACAACACTGCATATCACCAAAAGAACACCATACCCACAGTGAAGCATGGTGGTGTCAGCATCATGCTTTGGGGCTGTTTTTCTTCAGCTGGAACTGGGGCCTTAGTCAAGGTAGAGGGAATAATGAACAGTTCCAAATACCAGACAATATTGGCACAAAACCTTCAGGCTTCTGCTAGAAAGCTCAACATGAAGAGGAACTTCATCTTTCAGCATGACAACGACCCAAAGCATACAACCAAATCAACAAAGGAATGGCTTCACCAGAATGAGATTAAAGTTTTGGGATGGCCCAGCCTGAGCCCAGACCTGAATTCAATTCAAAATCTGTGGGGTGATCTGAAGAGGGCTGTGCACAGGAGATGCCCTCACATTCTGACAGATTTAGAGTGTTTTGCAAAGAAGAGTGGGCAAATCTTGCCAAGTCAAGATGTGCCATGCTGAAAAACTCATACCCAAAAAGACTGAGTGCTGTAATAAAATCAAAAGGTGCTTCAATAAAGTATTAGTTTAAGGGTGTTCACACTTATTCACACTTATGCAACCATATTATTTTATTTTTTTATTTTTATTTCCTTTTACCTAAAAGATTTCAGTTTGTTTTTCAATTGAGTTGTACAGTTTATAGGTCACATTAAAGGTGGAAAAAGTTCTGAAATGATTTATCTTTGTCTCATTTTTTTACATCACAGAAACCTGACATTTTAAAAGGGGTGTGTAGACTTTTTATATCCAATATATATATATATATATATATATATATATAGGTATACAATAAAGACTCTTCTCTCTTTTTCATAAATGTTGAAAAACCTATGAAAAAGAGAGAATTTCTTGTATACCTATATTCATTTGTGACTCAGGCTCTAAGAAGTTATGCTAGAGTGCTAACCTTGCATGGAAACATATATACAGGATATATATATACATATATATATATATATATATATATATATATATATATATATATATATATATATATATATATACACACACACACACACACACACACACACATACATGCACACACACACTGTATTTATATGTATATAATCTATAAACTTTGGTTAATGAAAGCAAATTAAATCCAATGAAGGGTTGAATGGTTGCCTTTGAGCCTGAGAATCCTCTTCTGTCACAGAGTCTCACCCAATTAAGATGCAATAGCTCTATTTCTGCTGAGGGGAGTTAAAAACCCCCAGCACAAGCCACACCGAAATTTAAGCACCATGTGTTCCCAGCAATTGCAGGGGCATCACACAGCAGGAGCACTGACAGACTTGCATTTAGTGTATTGTAGGAAGTGTTACTGCCCATTACTAGAGGATTTCACTATCCCTCTAAACAGACTGTGTTCCACCTCCTTCCACCAGCAGCAGCAGTGTTTACTGAAGTGTTTTTGTTCTATGTACAGAGGGAACTTAGTTCCACCTGCACAAATAGTGCAGGAACTCTGTTCCCATGCGTTCCCGCTCGACTTCACCCCTGAGTTATACCGTGGGGCATTCAATTTGATTTTGTGCCATATTCATTCTTTAGTTTTTTGGATGTATCCATTTATGTAAAATCTTCTATTTACTAAGACATACATTGATGAGTTTGTAATAACTATTTCAGTGGGATGCGTTGCTCAAGTTCTCTATAATATAAGTTTGACCACTTCAGACTAACTAACACAGATGGATAACTGTGGGAAAAATCAAACTGAGCAGTGTTTACTTAAAAAAAAACATAGAAAAAAATGCTTACTGCATGGAAGCACTAGTTTGCTCAAGTGACATTTTATTAACTATGGTTTTACACACATCCCCAGATATTTTGTCTGCATTCTTAAATACTCTTATTTGGAGTAAGAAAGGTTCTTAAGAAAAATGTGTTTATTTTCTAATTATAGCTAAGAGATTTTCAAATTTACTACAATTATCCAATTGTGCACAGTAGTTTTATATACACATTGTAATACTCTCTACAATCGCAATCAGCCAATAAAATGCAAGCTTAAAGGGAACCTTCAGTGTACGGCTGGGACCGTATGAAGAGGATGCTCAGCGCTGGATGTTTTGAAGATGGAGCCGCTCTGTGCTGGAAGGACGACGATAGAAGATGCCGTCTGGATGAAGACTTCTGCCTGCCTGGAGGACGACTTCTTGCCGCTTGGATGAAGACTTCTCCTGGCTTTGTTGAGGACTTCTTGCGGCTTGGATGAAGATTTCTCCCGGCTGGATGAGGATGGATGTCCGGTCTTCCAAAACTATAAGTGGATCTTCAGGGGTTAGAGTTAGGTTTATTAAGGGTTTATTGGGTGGTTTTATTTTTAGCTTAGGGTTCGGGCAATTTAAAAGAGCTGAATGCCCTTTTAAGGGCAATGCCCATCCAAATGCCCTTTTCAAAGCAATGGGTAGCTTAGGTTTTTTAGGTAGGTTTTTATTTGGGGGGGTTGGTTGTGTGGGTGATGGGTTTTACTGTTGGGGGGTTGTTTGTATTTTTATTTTCCAGGTAAAAGAGCTGATTTCCTTGGGGCAATGCCCCTCAAAAGGCCCTTTTAAGGGCTATTGGCAGTTTAGTTTAAGCTAGGGTTTTATTATTTTGGGGGAGCTTTTTTTATTTTGATAGGGCTATTAAATTATGTGTAATTATTTTAAATATTTGATCATTTCTTTTTCATTTTGTGTAACAGTGGTGTTTTTGTGATTTAGTTAATTGTATTTCATTAATGTAATTTATTTAATTTTAGTGTAATGTTAGGTTTAACTGTAAGACAGGTTATGTTTTATTTCACAGGTACATTTGTATTTATTTTAACTAGGTACTTAGTAAATAGTTAATAACTATTTACTAACTAATCAACCTAGTTAAAATAAATACAAACTTACCTGTGAAATAAAAATAAAACCTAAGCTAGATACTATATAACTATTAGTTATATTGTAGCTAGCTTAGGTTTTATTTTACAGGTAAGTATGTATTCAGTTTTAAATAGGAATAATTTAGGTATTATTTGTAATTTTTATTTGGAATTATTTTAATTAGGTTAAAGTTAGTGGGTGTTAGGGTTAGGGTTACGTTAGGGTTAGACATAGGGTTAGGTTTAGGGGTTAATAACTTTAGTATAGTGGCGGCAACATTGGGAGCAGCAGATTAGGGGTTAATAAGTGTAGTTAGGTGGCGGCGATTTTGGGGGCAGCAGATTAGGGGTTAATAACAGTAATGTAGGTTGCGGCGATGTTAGGGGCAGCAGATTAGGGGTTAATAAGTGTATGTATGTGGTGATGACATTAGGGGCAGCAGATTAGGGGGTTAATAATATTTAACTTGTGTTTGCGATGCGGGGTTGCGGCGGTTTAGGGTTTATTATGTTTATTATAGTGGCGGCGATGTCCGGAGCGACAGATTAGGGGTTAATAATTTTATTTTAATTTTTGCGATGCGGGAGGGCCTCGGTTTAGGGGTTAATAGGTAGTTTATGGGTGTTAGTGTACTTTGTAACACTTTAGTTATGAGATTTATGGTACAGCTTTGTAACGTAAAACTCATAACTACTGACTTTCAGGTGGCGGTACAGATCTTGCATTATAGGCTGTACCGCTCACTTTTTGGCCTGCCAGGCAAACTCGTAATACTGGCGCTGTGGAAGTCCCAGTTAAGTTGCGTGACGGCCAAAAAGGTGTGCGGTACAGCTATACCTATAACACCTGTAATACCAGCGTTAGTGAAAAAGAGCCATAACAATGCTTTTTCACTCATAACGCACAACTCTTAATCTATCTGAAATTTTCTTTGGATTTCCAGCTAGAGATTGCATAGGACAATGACTTATAATAACAAACTTTGTACTTAAAGGGACATGAAACCTTAATTTTTTTCCTTTCAAGATTTAGATAGAGTATACATTCTTAAATAACTTTCCAAATAACTTATTTTATCTTATTGCTTCATTCTCTTGGTATCCTTTATTGAAAAGCATATTCCGATTGTAGTCTTGGTGTCTGTCCATGTATTCTTCTTGTGATTGTCTTACAGATGTGTTCAGCTTATTCCCAGTAGTGCATTGCTGCTCCTTCAAGAAAGGGTATCAAGAGAATAAAGCAAAATTGATAACAGAAATAAATTAGAATTTCTTTTTACAGTTGTATGCTTTATCTAAATCATGAAAGAAAAGTTTGGGGTTTCATGTCCCTGTTAAATATTGTACATCATTTGACTTAATTTGAAATCTAAAAGTGTTTGTAGAATTACAAAGACATCACATTTTTATCACCCATTAAACCTGAGAAACGAATTCTACTCTAAACATAGAGCTCATTAGTATGATATAGATTATCCACTAGCTGTTCTGGTTCTCAGGGCTTTGGTAGCAATTGGAGGATTGTGTCTAGCTACAAATAGAAGTTGCTGGCAGGGGTCAGCAACTTTGGTTCTCCTGATGATTTGGAACTAAATTTCCCATGATGCTCAGACAGCCTTAAGAATGTCTTAGCATCATGGGAAATGTAGTTCCAAAACATCTGGAGAGCCCAAGCTGCTGACCCCTGGTTGCTGGTACCTTAGAAACTGTAGCTGCTGGCTGGACAAGAGTGTCAACAGATAGAAGTGCTATATGCACTAGGATTGGGAGTTTAGGCTTTTAAAGGGACGTTCCAGTCAAAATTGAAATGCACATAGATAAATTACATATCTGAATTGAAACATATTTGCAATATACATGGATTGGCAAAAATACTTCTAGTAAAAGTTATCACTGTTCACATTTTTTGTGCACGTGCATGTGAAGCACAGCTAGATATTCTCAGTGCACAAGCGGGGTGCTGCAGCTGCTCAGAGCACCAGTGGGGCTTATATCATGTCAGCAACTAACTTTAGCCATTACCTGATGGTGCAAGAACCTTAGGCTCCCTGAGCAAGAGCTGCGTTTAAAATGCTGGTGCACTGTGCATACTTAAATACTAGAAATATTTTTGCTAATACATGTTTATTACAAAAATGCTTCAATTCAAAACTGAAATGCATCCATGTGTATTGCAATTTTTGCTGAAATGTCCCTTTAAAAGCAGAAACATCTGGATTTGGGCTCACAATCACAGGCCTTTCTGGCTATGACAATCACTTGGAAACATAACATTTATCGAATGTATTCCTCTAGTAATAAATGTTATATCTTACAGGAACTTGTAATACCGGACTATCTGAAGGTTAAAGATTTCTGACAAATATGATGCATCTGAAAACAGAATAGGATATAGAGAGTATCCTGCTTAAAGGGACATGATACCCAAATGTCGAAACACTTGAAAGTGATGCAGCATAGCTGTAAAAAGCTCACTAGAAAATATCACCTGAGCATCTTTATGTAAAAAAGAAAGATATTTTACCTCAAAAGTTCCTCAGTAGCCACATCCCATTGTAAAGGATTTCTAAGCAGCAAATCAGTATGTCTGTCCCGGAACAGCAGAAGGATTGAGCCTTGTGCACTCTCATGTTATTTCCCTATTCAGTTTAAGGAAGTTTACTTTGAAATCTCATGAGAGTTAAGTCAAATCTCATGAGATCACAATAAAAGAGTTCATAACCTCAGCACTGCTGATTGGCTGCTGTTCATTTCTTATTTTTTTTTTTTTTTTTTTACCTGCAGCTGAGCAACATCTGAAGTATATTTTTTTACACAGAACTTACTCTGCTGAGCTGAGGAGATAAAGGTGAGGTAAAATAGCTTCATTTTTTACATAGAGATTCTCAGGTGATATTTTCCTGTCAGCTTTTTACAGTTATACTGCATCAGTTTCAAGTGATTTAGCATATGAGTATTATGTGCCTTTAAAGAATAGCTATAAAGTACAATGGTTGGCCTTAGAATTTGTATTTAGAGGAGGAGCAAATGCACAATAAATGCAGGGCAGAAAGGATAGATATAACCAAACAAAATAATCTTTTAATAGTGCTTACTACACAAATGTGCAGCCCCATATGTCAATATAAATTATAAGCTTTGGGAGGTTGGAGCCAACACAACACTTAAAGGGACAGTCTAGTCAAAATTAAACTTTAATGATTCAGATAGAGCATGTCATTTTAAACGACTTTCCAATTTTCTAAGCCTGTGAAGGCCGCCTCTAATCTGAATGCATTTCACAGCTTTTCATAGCTAGAGGGTGTTAGTTCATGTGTGCCATATAAATAACATTGTGCTCACACGTGGAGTTACTTATGAGAGGGCACTAATTGCCTAAAATGCAAGCCTGTCAAAAGAACTAAAGTAAGGGGGAAGTCTGCAGAGGCTTAGATACAAGGTAATCACAGAAGTAAAAAGTGTATTAATATAACTGTGTTGGTTATACACAACTGGGGAATGGATAATAAAGGGATTATCTATTTTTAAAACAAAAAACAAATGCTGTCGTAGACTGTCCCTTTAATTAACTAAGATGATTCCCAGTATAGATCCTGCTTCTTTGTAATATTAATAATGTTTAACTCCAGCCTACACTGCATCTTACCGCAGCTGAAGCGCTTAAAGACTCAACTGGCTTGACTTTACATAAAAAGCTTAAAAATGTAAAGGACCACTGGAATTAAAAGTTAAAGTTATTTACACTTGTGTGCTCTATCTAAAGCATAAAAGTTTAAAGGGACAGTCTACTTTAAAAAAATAATAATTATTGTTTGAAAAGATAGATAATCCCTTTAGTGCACATTCCCCAGTTTTGCATAACAGCACTGTTATATTAATACACTTTTTACCTATATGTATCTAAGCCTCTTCAGACTGCCCATTTATCTCAGTTCTATTGACAGACTTGCAGTTTAGTGAATCAATGTTGACTCATAAATAACTCCACAGGAGTGAGCACAATGGTATCTATATGGCACACATGGACTAGCACTGTCTAGCTATGAAAAATTGTCAAAATGCACTGAGATAAGAGGCGACCTTCAACAGTTTAGAAATCAGTTTGAGTCTACCTAGGTTTAACTTTTAAAAAGGAATACCAAGAAAACAAAGCAAATTTGATGATAAACGTAAGTTGGAAAATTGTTTAAAATGCCCTATCTGAATCATGAAAGTTTAATATTGACCTGATTGTCCCTTTAATTTTGGATGGCAGCTCGTGGCATTCAGGTTTTTTCTAAGACTTATTTATTCCTGTTAAAGTGCAATACACTAAGATCTGGATTTGCACAGATCTTAGTGTATTAAACTTTCACATTAAAAATTTGTCTCCGAAACTAGCCAAATGCCGCAAGCACCTTCTTCTCCATTTGGATCCTAAAAAAAAAGGATCCGAATGCACATCCCTAAATTATATTACATAGAAACCCCATTAAGGGCGCAATCAGATATATGGCGCAGGTTTTGGCGCAAGCGTGGGAAGCTGCGCCGCCCGTAATTTCACCTCGCACATCGGGGTATTACATATACTGCGCCATTAGATGCTAAACTGGCGTAAGTAGGACAAACTGGCGATCTTCTGAAATGTGCGCAAATACACATTTTAGTCGTCGCAAGTAACTTCCGCCAGTATTTTGTCCACGGAAAGTGAAAATAAAGAGTAGTTTTATGCAAATTAGGATAACACTCGTAAAAATGAACCGCGATTTCATATAAAAATGCGACACGTAATTATGCTATTTAAAATTCATATATAAACCCATATATAAAGAGATGAAGGTAATACAATTATGATTTCCCATTGTTCTCTCCTCCAAGTATTGTTGATTGTTTTGAAAAGAAATTTAAAGTAAATAAGCAAGTATATGTCCACAATGTGATAAAGTACCTAAAAGCTCAATCCATTTGATTATGTTGTGGCTTCAAACTATTTCAAATACACAAATAAACCTTAAAAAACCAAAATCATAGTATACTGTCCCTTTAACCTTGAGATGCTGCTTAAATTTATGTGTTTGTTAAGGCTTCCAGGGAGTTACATTGGTTTTTTAGTCAGTGCAAGGGTTGCTGCGCCTGCAATTTGTGGCGAGATGAGAATGGAGTAGATTTGCTGAATTCTGCGTGCGTAAGTCCTTGCGCTGTATATTGGATACCAAATTGCGTGTCTGTTCTATGTTAGTCTATGGGTAAAAAAAATACGTCCGAAGGGTGAAATATACGCTCGTATCTTGTATGCTACGCCTTATATGTAATACCAAAATCGCGTAAAATCTGGCGTCACCGGCTTTTGCGGGCAACGCTGCATATGTGATCGAGCCCTAACAATCTTTGCTGACATTTTTTTGTTTTGCTTCAGCCTTTGCTTGACATCTTCACTGCTCCAGACTTCACCTAGTAGAAACTGGTTTAAGAGATGTGCAGTTTGCAGGAAAAAAAAAGTATTTACTCACTCTAAATGTACTACTATAATCCTGAAACAAATATTGAAATGACTTAAATTAGCAACACAGAATTTTGAGTCGCTATACAAATAAATGAAACTAATAATAATATTTGCACTTTACTTTAAAAATGCACCTATCATTTACTTTAGAAATCTTTATCTAGTCTCACTATCTAAGAACTACTCTATCTCTGCTGCCGCTTCTTTGAGATTATATCAAACAACTTGTATACAAACTCGTCGCTATTTGGTTTACGTGCACGCACAAACAATAAACACACACAAACACTCTCTCAATACTATATTCATGGAAGAAACAATAAGGGACAAACGGAAACCATGTTTTTTTTTTTTAAACAATGATTAGTAAATATTATAACACAGGAACTGCAGATAAAGTTCTATATTCTGCCTTTTTTTTGCATTAATCCTCAAAATATTACAATATTTCAGTAATTTAAAATAAAACACTGCAATAACAGTCATCTAATCAACAAAATAATTGTTTTTTTCAAATAAAATATTTACATTTATGTGTTACTAATTAATTTGATCAATAATTAACTACAATGTACTTTTTCTTTAAAAAAAACACATTGTTAATTATTTATAATTGTTATTTTAATGCAGTTTAATCTAAAGCACACAGCAGCAGATTTATAGGGCTGCCACCTCAGCCATGTTTTCCTGGACACTTATAAGTTATACATGATACAGGGTGTGCAGGTAGGAACATGAATTTTTAACCCTCATGTTCCGCTCTGCACACCCTGCAGCATGTATAATTCATAGGTCTGCAGGAAAACATGGCCGAGATGGCAATCTTACAGATTAAGCTACAGGGTATATTACAATATACTGGAATACATTTTTGCATCATGGGTTTTTGTGTCAGATTTCCTTGATTCTGGTCACTGAAACCACTCAAAAATCTTTTTAAATTTCTTCAGAAAACACTTCACAATTTAAAAATAATATAAGAACTTGACTCTGTAAAAACAAACAAACAACAAAAAAAAGCAAAGACACTTTTGAGCATGACAGCTCACTGGTTCTCAAATCTCTCACCAAGCTTTCCTAACAGGCCAGATTAACTAGAGCACAAGTTAAATAATCAGCTGGTTACTAAACATGGTTGTTTTACCTGCTCTTTACCAAGGTAATCCTGAAAATCTGGCCTGTTAGGGAGGCCTGAGTACAGGTTTGAAAACCAGTGTTATAGCATGACAAATCTACACTTTTCTCACTGCTTCACTTTCTAAGGGGGGGGGGGGGGTTAATAGGCACAATAGTTTCTTAGTTTCAATAAAGCATTGAAATAGTGAACACAGTTTTAAACTACAAAATAAATCCACAAATAAAATATTTGACTCTGAATGTTTGCTCACTATTCAAATTGTCTTTGTAGATTTTGAGCATATATTGAAACAAAACAATTGGTTAATTGTACAAATGTAATTAATTCCGTTTGTTAGGAGTCTAATAACTTGCAATTAAACACACATAAGTTATCAGCAATAACACACAGATTTTTAATGATAAACTAATATACCAATCACTGCTTAATTTTTTTGTTTCGATGACATTCGGAGAAATGGTTTCAAAACATGCCTAACTATATATGTTAAGTTCAAATTAAGGAAATCAAGATGTCCCATGCTTAGTAAAAAGTGTATTACATTAAACCCCTTTTTGTAATGTGTCTACAGACATCACAACTCTCCCTGAAGTTCAGGGAGTCTCCCTGATTGTAATAGCGGCTCCCTGATACCAGCAAATGGAATGCAATCTCCATGAAACCCCAAGTACCATGATCCAATGTGGCCCAAATACAGAAAAGTGTTTCTTTAAGGAATGCCTTTAGTTGTTGGGACGTTATAGAACCCTCAAAGCATGCATCAGTAACCAAAAAGCCCCCACTGATTTTAATAAAATAAAAACACAAATACTACCTTATTTGCTGCACGTAATTAAACTTCGTATTCTAAAATATTTAAGCATTCAACAAGCGTACGATCACTGGAAAATAGGTTTGTTGTATGTGGTTTCAAGGTGTCCAATAAATAACTGGGAGAGAAATGAATATTTGCAGGTTGGGATGTCTGTGTCTACCCTAGGGTTGCCACCTCGGCCATGTTTTCCTGGACACTTATGAGTTACACATGTTGCAGGGAGGAACATGCATTGTGCCTCTGGACATCACATGAATAGTGCTGATGAATAGCACAATACAGATTCTCCTCTGCACACCCTGCAACATGTGTAACTCATAAGTGTCTAGGAAAACATGGAAAAGGTGGCAACCTTAATCTCAGTGTGTTTGGTTGAAGGTAGGGACCCAGGAAGGAAGAGGGAAGAGACCTTTACGTGGTATTGGTCCTATCTCCCTTTGGCCAAATGCTGTAACTAACATTTCCATGTTTCTTTTAATCTAGTTGTGTGCTTAAAAGAGAGTGCCAGACTTTCTATGTGTTGTGTTAATGTTTTTGTTTTGTAATTTTCCCTATGGGCTTTGCGCCCAGACTTGGGACATGTACACAGTCTAGTTTGAAAGTGTGTTTATATGTATGTGTATATGTATGTGTATATGTATATGTGTGTGTATATGTGTGTTTATATGTATGTGTATATGTGTGTGTATATGTATGTGTATATGTGTGTTTATATGTGTGTTTATATGTGTTTTTATATGTATGTGTATATGTGTGTATATGTATGTGTATATGTGTATGTATATGTGTGTGTATATGTGTCTTTATATGTGTGTTTATATGTATGTGTATATGTGTGTTTATATGTATGTGTATATGTATGTGTATATGTGTGTGTATATGTATGTGTATATGTGTGTTTATATGTGTGTTTATATGTATGTGTATATGTGTGTGTATATGTGTGTGTATGTGTATATGTGTGTGTATATGTGTGTGTGTACATGTGTTTATATGTGTTTTTATATGTATGTGTGTGTATATGTGTGTGTATATGTGTCTTTATATGTGTGTACATATGTATGTGTATATGTGTGTGTATATGTGTGTGTATGTGTGTACATATGTGTGTGTATATGTGTGTTTATATGTGTACATATGTGTGTGTATATGTGTGTTTATATGTATGTGTATATGTGTGTGTATATGTGTGTTTATATGTATGTGTGTGTATATGTGTCTTTATATGTTTGTTTATATGTATATGTGTGTTTATATGTGTGTGTTTATATGTATGTGTGTATGTGTCTTTATATGTTTGTTTATATGTATATGTGTGTTTATATGTGTGTGTATATGTGTGTGTATATGTGTGTTTATATGTGTGTTTATATGTATGTGTATATGTGTGTGTATATGTGTCTTTATATGTGTGTGTATATGTGTGTGTATATGTGTGTTTATATGTATGTGTATATGTGTGTGTATATGTGTCTTTATATGTGTGTGTATATGTGTGTTTATATGTGTGTTTATATGTGTGTATATGTGTGTGTATATGTGTCTTTATATGTGTGTTTATATGTGTGTGTATATGTGTGTGTATATGTGTGTTTATATGTGTGTATATGTGTGTGTATATGTGTGTGTATATGTGTGTTTATATGTGTGTATATGTGTGTGTATATGTGTCTTTATATGTGTGTTTATATGTGTGTGTATATGTGTGTTTATATGTGTGTGTATATGTGTGTTTATATGTGTGTATATGTGTGTGTATATGTGTGTTTATATGTGTGTGTATATGTGTGTGTATATGTGTGTTTATATGTGTGTTTATATGTATGTGTATATGTGTGTGTATATGTGTATTTATATGTATGTGTGTATATATATATTAGGGTTGCCACCCGTCCCTTAAAATACAGAACACTTATAAGTTACACATGCTGCAGGGTGTGCAGGGAGGAATACGAATAGTGCTGTCCAGAAACACAATACATGTTCCTCCTTGCACACCCTGCAGCATGTGTTACTCATAAGTGTCCAGGAAAACATGGCTTAGGTGACAACGGTTGCCACCTCAGCCATGTTTTCCTGGACACATGAGTTACACATGCCAGGCAACCCTAACTGAAATACAAACAAGGGTAACACAGGCCTTATGCAATTTCCTTAGACACATAGACAACACAGAAATTGACTACACTCTCAAACTGGTCTGGGTACACATTTCATGTCAGTGAAAAACTCACACACTGAGGGCCTGATATTGAAAACCTCACCAGCATAGAGAGAAATCACACAAAACTTTTGGGATTTTTAAGACCTTGTATTGTAATGTAGGAATCTCTGATTCACACAAAGCACACTACATAGCAACATAAACATCTCAAAATAAAATTTGTGTTTGACATTTTTTTTATTTATTTCATTTTACCATTGCGACTTCTTAGAATATCTCACCTGAGTGGCAAGGTTTTAAATTCCAGGCACTGAATCTCTCTCTCTCCATAAAGTAATGTATGTTGATTGTTATTATTAAACATATGGGGGATTTCCTGCGGATAAGCTAATCCTATTGGACTTTAAAGTAAACTGTTTCTCATATTTTGAATGTGAGTAATGCCTTTTAACTGTATACAATGAGCAGATGCTGCACATTTAGTCTGTTAAAAAAAGAAAACTTCAGAAATGTGATTCTAAAGAGTGTGCAGTTAATGAGGAAAACAAATTGGTTTTGATTATATATATATATATTTGTATGTAGTGTTTTAGCTTAATGGGACATGAAAGTAGTAAAAATTAAACTTTCGTGATTCAGATAGAGCCTGAAAATGCAAAGGTCTTTCTAATTTGCATCTATTATCAAACTTACTTTGTTTTCTTGTAATCCTTGGTTGAAAAGTATGTCTAATGCAAACAGAAAGTGAAGCCCTCTACTAGAAAAGAACAGCTCAGTAGCTTGTTCTATGGTGAGTTGCAACCTAGGAGCAGCCTCTTTTAGCCCAATTGTACTTTTCAAAGAGGAGAACTTTCCTAAAGTTTATCAGTCTGATGCTGTCTAGCCAGGTCAGTCCAGCCCCAAAGTACCAGGCATTCCTCCTCTGAACAAGGAACATGGCAACCCCAGACAATTATCTCAGACTTCTTTGGGCCTCGTTAGTGAGGAGCAGTTCCTGGCAGATTACTTTTCTTTCTGTATGTATTTGTATTATGATCCTGGGGAAAGTCTCCCTGAGGGTGATGGAGAAACCAGACGTGGACCCCTTGCCCAATGTGCTTAGAGGGATATGGCTGCACCTAACTTACGAGGCCCAAACAATCATCTCAGGTTGCCATTTCCTTTTTCACATGAGAATTGCCTGGTATTTCGGGGCTGGACTGACATTGTTGGGCAGGATTAGACTAACATCTTTAGGAAAGTTCTTCTTTATGAAAAGCACAACCAGGCTAAAAGAAGTTACTCCAAAATGGGAACCCGGCCATAAAACAAGTCACTGAGTTGTTTGTGTCTGGCAGATTGTTTCTCTTTCTGTACTTATTTGTTTTATTACCCAAGGGTGATGGGGGTCCACAGGAGGCTGAAACAATCATCTGGGTTTGCCATTTCCCTTGTTCAGAGGATAATTACCTGCTTTTTCAGGACTGGATTGTCCTTGCTAGGCAGGATCAGACTGAATAGGAACGTTCTCCTCTTTGAAAAGCACTATTAGGCTTAAATAAGTTACTCCCAGGAGGTAACCAAGCCATAGAACAGGTCCCTGAGTTGATGTTCCTTCTTTCTCTATGTATATATATCCATCTAATAGCTAAATATAAAATTAAACTACACGATAATATTCACACTTAAACTACTGATCTTGCCTTGTTCCTGTATATAAGCTGCTCTTCAGCTGCCAACCTAGATCTTCTTTTATCAACCTTACTAATTGGCCAAGTCCTGACCTCTATCTACTGTACTTTTGGTTTTTACTGCAACTTCCCAAACATTGGGTTCTATCCTGGTCCGAAAAAATGTAGTGACTGAAACATTTTGCACTAATAAAATAAGCAAAAAGCTATAACCCAACATTTACACATGCCTGCTATACCAATAATGCTCCTGTTTAAATCCTTTAGAGGGATACACACACACATATATCTATCGTTTTGGAGCACAACAGGTTAATTGTACACATGTTACCTATTACCACTATTAAAAAGGATCAATCAGCTTATAGGAAAGATAATAGGATGGGAGTTACAATGGGATAATGTTCCCAAAGTGAATTCAAGTTCTGGATTTCTTTTTCTTATTAGTGCTTGTCTTGCGATCGATTCCAGCATCTCTCAGGGTATTGAGGCATCCTGCAATACCCTTTTTTAAGCATCCGATGCAGAGAGAACAACTCTGTGGCCCTCTCGGCATCGGCCATCGATGGTGCCAATCGTTGGTGGGTGGGAGCTGCTGCTGGGAGGTGGATGGGCGGCCCATCGATGGTTGCTTCCTGTTCCTGGACTCTGAAGTGTGCACGCGATCGCAGTAGTGTGGGGGTGTGGGGGGATTGTGTGTGCGCGCATGCGCCACATTTGCAATCTCAATTGTGAAGGATGGAGAGAGAGGTGAGAATTAATTGTTGGGCAAGGGATCTAGGAGGGGGAGGGAGATAAGGGTATTGAGGGGGGGGGGCAGCTACACTACAGAAAAGTTTTATTTATAAATAAAAAAAGCATTTTTGGGGGGGCAAACTGGGTACTGGCAGACAGCTGCCAGTACCCAAGATGGCGGCAAATAGGTAGAGGGGGAGGGTTAGAGAGCTGTATAGGGGGATCAGGGAAGTTGGGGGCTAAGGGGGGATCCAGCACTGCAAAATCAATATATTTTTTTAAAAAAATTAATTACAACCATTTGTGCCATAATTGCACAAGCTGTTTATAAATAATTTCAGTGAAAAACCTAAAGTTTGGAAAAAAAAGTTAGTAAGAAAGTAAAACAATTTTTTATTTGATCGCATTTGGCGGTGAAATGGTGACATGAAATATACCAAAATGGACATAGATCAATACTTTCGGTAGTCTATTAAAAATATATATATAAAAATGTGAAGGGATATTCAGGGATTCCTGACAGATATCAGTGTTACAATGTAACTATGGCTAATTTTGGAAAAAAAAATAGTTTTAAAATAGCAAAGTGCTACTTGTACTTATTGCCCTATAACTAGCAAAAAAAGCGAAAAACATGTAAACATTGGGTATTTCTAAACTCAGGAAAAAATTTAGAAACTATTTAGCATAGGAGTTTTTTGTTGGTTATAGATGTGTAACAGATTTCGTGGTTCAAAGTTAGAAAAAGTGTTTTTTGTTTCATTTTTTCATATTATTTTATATATTTTTTTATAGTTAATTATATGATATAATGAAAATAATGGTATCTTTAGAAAGTCCATTTAATAGCGAGAAAAATGGTATATAATATGTGTGGGTACAGTAAATAGAAAAATTACAGCTAAACACAAACACCGCAAAAATTTAAAAATAGCCCTGGTCCTTAGGGGTAAGAACATTGAAAAATGGTCTGGTCACTAAGGGGTTAAATTCCCTTTTTTTTTACTTTTTTTTGGAGCTGCAAAAAAGCTACTGGTCTTGAATGGAAATTGCAGATGACCCAATCAGCATTGGCAGTGACCAGCAGTGTTCTGCTCTAACAAATTAGAACATGTATTTCATCCCCTATAATGACCCTTTATCAGTCTGGGACAAAAAGTTTATAAAGTGTATTTTATATGTTGCATAGATTTCAGAATAACAGAGCCCCAGAGTGCCCCCCCCCCCTTTTTTTTTTTTTAAATTTTGCACACAATTTAGCATATCATGCCCATATCTACAACACCCCTTTAAAACAATAACAAAAAGATGAGTGGTGAGGTTCTTTGTGCTACAGGATACATTTTTGATACAATAGTTTTCCACAAGAGAAAATATGATATTTTAAAAATGAAGGCTGATGCTAAAATTATTTATTATTTTTGTGACATGGTATTGCAATTATTATTTCTACAAGCTATGTTATATTGAAGCAGTGCCACACACATTTTTTTTGTGTTCCAGTGACTTCTGTACAATCCTAGCTGTCATTTGCCTTACATTTTACATTGAAGCAACCCTTTGCAAGCTCAGCAACATCCTCCCCTTACTCTGCAGATATTAAAGGGACATGAAACACACATATTGTTTTTCAGGATTAAGATAGAACATTTTAACCAACTTTCCAATTTACTTCTATAATCAAATTTACTTAATTCTCTTGATATCCTTTGCTAAAGTAGCAGCAATGCACTACTGAGAGCTAGCTGAACACATCTAGTCAGTCAATCGCAAGAGACAATTGCGTGCAGGCACCATTCACCAGCTAGCGTGAGAGGATAGCTACATATTCTTTTCAACAACTGATACCAAGAAAACAAAGTACATTTGAAAAAAAATAAGTTAATTTAAGTGTCTTAAAATTACATTCTCTGTCTTAATCATGCAAGTTTAATTTTAACTTTCCTACCCCTTTACATTTTGTGCACACAATAGCAAAACTGTTTGCATAATTTTTGCAAATATGTGTGTACAATTTGCTTAATCTGATTTGTTAAATCATGTGCACCAAGGCCGGACTGTGACTAAAAATAGCCTAGACATTTTAATGAAAGAATCCAACTCCCAACCAGTTAGCAGTAAAAAAGTTAAAGGAATAGTAAACACCAAAAATGTTATTTTTTAAAAAGATAGATAATTCCTTTATTTACCATGCCTCAGTTTTGTATAACCAACACTGTTATATAAATTTTTACCTCAGTAATTACCTTGTATATAAGCTTCTGCTGACTGCCTCCTTATCTCAGATAATTTGACAGACTTGCATTTCAGGCAATTAGTGCTGACTCTAAAATAACTTCACGTGCGCAAGCACAGTGTTATCTGTATGACACACATGAACTAACGTCTTCTAGCTGTGAAAAACTGCCAAATGCATTTCAGCTAAGAGGTCTCCTTCAAGGACTTAGAAATTAGCATATGAGCATACTTTGGTTTAGTTTTAACTAAGATTAACTGGAGAAGAAAGCAAATTTGATGATAAAAGTAAATTAGAAAGTTATTTAAAATTACATGCCCTATCTGAATCATGAAAGTTTAATTTGGACTTTACTATCCCTCATTGCTGGTCTGCTCACAAAATCTGGCCTTAGATGGAACGCTGCTCCCAACCTCTTTTGTTATTTAACATTACCCCAAAACTAACTATGAATAAGTACTTGTTTGATTTACTAAAATGGGACATTGTACACTAGATTTTTCTTTGCATAAATGTGTTGTAGATGTTCCATTTATATAGCCCATCTGGGGGTGTTTTTGTAAAAATGTATAGTTTTGCTTATTTTTAAATAACATTGTGCTGATTTTTAGACTCCTTACCAAACCCCAGAGGTTTAGATGTATACTGATATAAACAGAATTCACATTACTTCTGTTTGTTGTAATGGGTTTATTCATATGCAGGGGAGTTTGCTTTCTCAGCCCCCTTCAATGGGTGTACCAGACTAATATTATCAACAGTGCTTAACTGGAAACTTCTAAGTATTTTTTTTTAAAAGGTTTTATACTGGATTTTATATCAGTATATGTGCATATTATTATTTATAGTAGTATCTATTATATACAATTAAAATTGGTGTATACTGTCCCTTTAAACATTTAACATTTTTAACATTTAAGTTTGTATCCTATCACAGTATTTTTTTAAATTAGTTGTAATTAAATAGTAAAACACAGAAGGTATTGACGTTCACATTTAAATAAACAAAAAACACATATTGCTTTTCAACCTTTGTAATCACAGTTACTCAAAATAAAAGGCATCTGAGTGGGGCTTGACTGGCCCTGACCTGGCTCACAGACACAGCAAGGCAGTGAGAGGTAGGAAAGGCTGACCCTGCATCATGCACAAATAATAATGCTGGTGACTGGGCGGGGCTAAGGCAGCAGACCCCAGCCCACAAATGCCTATGCTTAGTCTGGGCATGGTGGCCACATTTTACTAAATTGTATTCACATTGTAGTAGATTGTGTGCACATTTTACTAAATTGTATTCACATTGTAATAGATTGTGTGCACATTTTACTAAATTGTATTCACATTGTAGTAGATTGTGTGCACATTTTACTAAATTGTATTCACATTGTAGTAGATTGTGTGCACATTTTACTAAAGTGTATTCACATTGTAGTAGATTGTGTGCACATTTTACTAAATTGTATTCACATTGTAATAGATTGTGTGCACATTTTACTAAATTGTATTCACATTGTAGTAGATTGTGTGCACATTTTACTAAAGTGTATTCACATTGTAGTAGATTGTGTGCACATTTTACTAAATTGTATTCACATTGTAGTAGATTGTGTGCACATTTTACTAAATTGTATTCACATTGTAGTAGATTGTGTGCACATTTTACTAAATTGTATTCACATTGTAGTAGATTGTGTGCACATTTTACTAAATTGTATTCACATTGTAGTAGATTGTGTGCACATTTTACTAAAGTGTATTCACATTGTAGTAGATTGTGTGCACATTTTACTAAATTGTATTCACATTGTAGTAGATTGTGTGCACATTTTACTAAATTGTATTCACATTGTAATAGATTGTGTGCACATTTTACTAAATTGTATTCACATTGTAATAGATTGTGTGCACATTTTACTAAATTGTATTCACATTGTAATAGATTGTGTGCACATTTTACTAAAGTGTATTCACATTGTAGTAGATTGTGTGCACATTTTACTAAATTGTATTCACATTGTAGTAGATTGTGTGCACATTTTACTAAATTGTATTCACATTGTAGTAGATTGTGTGCACATTTTACTAAATTGTATTCACATTGTAATAGATTGTGTGCACATTTTACTAAATTGTATTCACATTGTAATAGATTGTGTGCACATTTTACTAAATTGTATTCACATTGTAATAGATTGTGTGCACATTTTACTAAATTGTATTCACATTGTAATAGATTGTGTGCACATTTTACTAAATTGTATTCACATTGTAATAGATTGTGTGCACATTTTACTAAAGTGTGGCCATTTTTTTTTTGCTAAATCGAGTGCACAATTAAAAAATAGAATACAAAAAAAGGGTCTTACTCAGGGATTCCAAATGTATTTTTTTTTTATTCATCTAAGTCTGCAGCAAACAAGTACATAATAGAAAATGTCTCTGTTTTATGCCCTTTTACTGTGAATCTATTTGTTCATTTTCATGAAAAGCAAAAGGTGAAATTGAAATATCTCATAATATTCTTTTTTTTTTTTTCTTTCAATTCCAACAGATAAAATATAATCAGCTATGAAACAAACCAAGACTGTATTGGCCTTTCAATACCATGAATCTTGTCAATTTCAGAAACAGTATTTTACGGTTCACACAGCTGAGTAAGACTGTTACTGTATTTCAAGATAAGCAGATTGGGCAATCAATTTGTTGAACTTAAGATAACTATCATGCTTCAGATAAAATGAAGATAGAAAGATATTTCACTTTGCTAAGCTGAATGTTCTGCTATCTAGAGAAAAAAAACACATTCCAGTAGAATCAATTTGTGAAGGTCTCACCTTGTAATACAGGTCAAATGCTCAGATTTGTTTGAAGATAAATACTCATGGGATCCTGATTTTTGAGAGAGATGGTTCTGTCCCCTACTTTTGTCCTTATGCCTAAAAAAAGAATGTTTATATTAGTTTACATTATTATTCTATGAATGGGGCACTCAAGTCAAAATACACTTTTATGATTCAGAAAGAACAAGCAGTTTTAAGACATTTTCCAAATTTTCTTCCATTATCATTATTTTATATACACACTTTCTAGGGAACAAAATCCTACTGAGCTCACAGGGTATACGTATGCTAGTCTGTAATTGGCTAATGTCTGTCACATGATACAGGAGGCCGGAAAATGGGATACAAAATTAATTTGTCCGAATAAAAATCAGCTGCTTATTTGAAATTCTGAGTAGGTGTAAAATAATTGTCTTTTTATTATGCACTTGGTAATTATTCAATTCTACTGCATTGAGTGGTACTTTATTTATTTGTCTATAGCTTTTGCTTCCCATGCTTTTTAGAGAGGCATAAAAAAGATGTGAAAGTTAAAATTAGAGCAGCATGGTCTATCTGAACCATGAACGCTTAACAGAGTTTTTAATTCTATTACCAAATTTACTTACCTAGATGTAGCATATCTAGATAGGCTCTGAAGCAGCAGTGCACTAATGGGAGCTAGATGGTGATTGGTGGTTTCACACATGCCTCATGTTATTGGCTCACCAGATGTGTTCAGCTAGATCCCAGAAGTGCATTGCTGCTCTGGAGCTGACTTTAACTATGTGTTTAACCTAACTTTTAAGGGTTAAACACAGTTATATGCAAGCAACAGTGAAACAATAAAATGACATAGCACATTAAAGCATTTTCTTTTTTCTCACTTATATGTCCTTTTAAGGTATTTTCTTTTCTTTATAGCATTATACTGAGGAGAAATGCTGCATATCATTTGCTGATGTATCCAATTTCAGCAATCTAGGTCACATAAATTGCTTTTTCTGACTTCTCCTTTCTAGGGAGTATGACAAAACACTATACACAATAGTAAGATATGTTTAAAGGGACAGTCTACACCAGAATTGTTATTGTTTTAAAAGATAGATAATCCCTTTATTACCCATTTCCCAGTTTTGCATAACTAACACATTTATAATAATATACGTTTAACCTCTGTGATTTTCTTGTATCTAAGCCTCTGCAAACTGCCCCTTTTTTCAGTTCTTTTGACAGACTTGCAGTCTAGCCAATCAGTGCCTGCTCCCAGATAACTTCTCGTGCACGAGCACAGTGTTATCTATATGAAATACGTGAACTAACACCCTCTAGTGGTGAAAAACTGTTAAAATGCAATCTGAAAGAGGTGGGCTTCAAGGTCTAAGAAATTAGCATATGAACCTCCTAGGTTAAGCTTTCAACTAAGAATACCAAGAGAACAAAGCAAAATTGGTGATAAAAGTAAATTGGAAAATTGTTTAAAATTACATGCTCTATCTGAATCATGAAAGTTTATTTTGGCCTAGACTGTCCCTTTAATGTTCCTTAAAGAGAGATCCCTACATTTGTAGAACATTGCTTGGCACTGAGCTTAAAATAAAGTTTGGGTAGTAATGTGATACACTTTCTTGCCTTTGCTTAGATATTAGGAACCCCAGTGTAACACTGTGTTTTTTTAATGCATTTCAATCTCAAACTGGTATCCTATTCACTTATCAAGTAGCCTTACTAAAGGTACATAAAATCCTATCATTAAAATTCCCATAAAAACAATTCATTATTGAAAAGAAAAATTTTTACCTTCCGCATGTAGTAGCAGAAATACTTCCGGTACAAGCTATGAATGATTCAGTAACAGTACTAGTCTGATGATTAGAGAAACAGCAGTGGCATCTATTCATCAGCATTGACGCAAACTCATTGTATGTACTAAGCAGCGAATGCTACTATGGATCCCTTGTGCAATGTAAGGAGCTGCAGTCATCTGACCGCTGATTTTTAATCTCTCCCCCACATCTGAGTTGACAGATAGAAATCAGGTTGATTGACTGGTCCAGGAGGTGGTTATACACAAGCAACTGCTTGTGCAATAGCACATAGGGCAGTTGAGAACCTTGTCTGCCCATGGCTTTGTACATGTGGCCCTATATGTTCTTTGCTCAGGCATTATATTTGAATCACCCACACACATATACAGATAGATACATATACATAGATTATCCAAAAAAGGAAGGCACTCTCCGGTGTTAGCATAACAAATTTACTACATCAAAGACATGTAAACATTTACATGTCTTTGATGCAGTAAATTTGTTATACTAACACCGGAGAGTGCCTTCCTTTTTTGGATAATCTATGTATATGTTTTGAAGTGCACCCTGGGAGGTGGGCGAGTGCTGAGTTCTATTTGGACTATATATATATATATATATATATATATATATATATATATATAATCCCTCATATAGTGAATCTTTTAATAAAAAGTTAAGTTGCCTTTTTGGTTAACTCACTATCAAGAAGTCCTGTGAGTGCTTTCTTTTCTTTGGATATATATATATATATATATATATATATATATATATATATATATATATATATATATATATATATATAGACAATGGAGGATGAGTGCACAGATAAGGGAACTGCAGGTAATCAAAGTTGAATCAGAAAGGCCGTGTCGGTGCCTCTCCCGACACAGATTAGTACAAACAAACACGATAAGTTTGCAGTCCAAATACAACAATACAAAAAAGTCCCCTCTTAAACATTCTTCAACCAAGGTGAGGTGTTGTAAAAATAGTGTCGTTGGCACATAAAAGCACTTAAACGGATCGATATTAAAAATTCATACCTTTATTTTCTCGCGTAACAAACACATACGACTTTCACAGACATTGTTAGCACCTGTGTCTCCTGGTAATTACAGAGTGTGACGTCATCTGACGTGTTTCACGCCTTTCTGGCGCTTTGTCAAAGATGTATAGTGGGAGGTATACTGGCTACTTATAATCCTATTGGATTATGTGCCTGCCCCCCTACTACAAAACATGTCACCAATATTTGCATACCTCAGTGTTTATAATCAATACAACATACAAATAAACAATATTAAAAACACTAAATATGCCGAAATCCAACTGACAACTAAAGAAAAAGCTCACCCATAAAGGATATGTCAATCTAATGCTAGTTGCAAGATAACAAAGTAACAAAATTACAAAATAACATAATAACAATGAGCTAGCTGAGCGATATTCTTATTTGTTGATACAATGAGATAATACCTAAACTATTTGTTAAAGATCATCCTTTAAAGTGACTCTAGATATGTATTTCTCTCTAAGATATATAAGGACTTTCCATTACATTTAGAATTACTCATTTATTAGAAAAAGCCATCAGTATAGTTGCAGGCAGCATAAGGGCTTAAAAACAAACAATATTTCACACCAAAACTCTATATACATAACCTATGTGTACAAAACCTATGTGTTGTCTACATTGAAAAATATTTATTTAAATGAGACTTTATTGCCAGCAGGAATAGTGTGTCTATTAGTCTATATTCTACAATGAGAACCATACACAGGATTCTTCTGATTTATCTTAAACTTTGTCAGATATTTGATCTAGTAGTTTTTATTATTATGCTAAGGTACTAAAGCTGTGGGCTAAGACATTTAGGATGAGTTGTTCAGTTTATTTTTATTTTTATTTGAGAAGCATCTCTCAGAGAGAGTAGAGGAATAAATGTAAAATGCATTTATCAATGCAATGGAAAATTCTAAATATAGTCTAAAAGACTCTTATGTCATTTACCTTGATAGAGATCTATATCCCATCTGGAATTTATTCCTTTGGGTTCCTTTGTTCCCAAAATGAATATCCATTTGGCCTCTCTATCAAGCAAATTTCTAAATATATCCCTTCCTCTTTCATTTAAGGGTATAATATTGATTGCTTGGAATTTAAACGCTTTCTTGTTAATTTCCAAGGTATTTCCATGTTTAAAGTAATGTTTTGCAATTGGAGTTTTTGGTGGATCTCTTTCAAGTGATGCAAGGTGTTCACATATCCTGTCTTTTAAAAAACAACTTGTACAGCCTGTATACTGTTGTCTACAAATTTGACAAGTAATCAGATAAACAAAATACTTAGAGCAACAATCTAACCTGTGACTAATGCTGTAACTTTTATTTGTAGTTGAAGAGGTGAAAGCATCACCTGTAATACAGTGTTGAAATACATTGCAGGGATGTTTACCACATTTAAAGAAACCTTTTTTAGATAACCATGTTTCTTTTGACCTTGTTTTAGAGTTTGTGTAAACATATTGGGTTACCTTACTACCTATTGTTGGAGCCTTTCTAGATACAAATTTAATGCCACTCGATAGGCATTCCTTTAGTTTGTCATCTAGCCTAAGAATTTCTAAATTTCTATTTAAAATATTTTTAATTTGGTTAAATTGGTTGCTATATTGGGTAACACAAACTGTGCTATTTTCACTATAGCCTACAGGATCTTTTGTATATATTTTGTTTTGGGATACTTTTTTGAGTAGGTCCTTGCGTTTAATTTTGGCTACTTCAGTTCTAAGAGACATCAGTGTTTTCTTATCGTTACCTCTTTGTGTCAGTCTTTGCACTAGTTTAAGTGAATGGGTAAAATAATCCCTGTCATCTGTACATTATAAGTAGCCAGTATACCCCCCACTATACATCTTTGACAAAGCACCAGAAAGGCATGAAACGCGTCAGATGACGTCACACTCCGTTAGCACCTGTGTCTCCTGGTAATTACAATGTCTGTGAAAGTCGTATGTGTTTGTTACATGAGAAAATAAAGGTATGAATTTTTAATATTGCTCCGTTTAAGTGCTTTTATGTGCCAACGACACTATTTTTACAACACCTCACCTTGGTTGAAGAATGTTTAAGAGGGGACTTTTTTGTATTGGTTTATATATATATATACACACACACACATAAACAGATAGATAAATACATGAAAGATAGATAAATATAAAGGGCTCCATGTACTAAGCAGCGTAAGCTGCTTTGGTGCCCTTGTGGGGCTGTTTCCAGCAATGAAAGAAGCAGAGGTCATTAGACAATATCCGCCACCAAAACCAAAACACCAAAACCTGCTCACTCACAGGCGCCTTTCTCTCATGAGGGAAGGGGAAGGCCTTTCATGCTGAATGGAGTGTGAGGACAGGTTCTAAAGTTGTGAATCTTTTCCTCACGTTGTTTAATACATGGGGCACTTAGTTAGATAGATAGATAGATAGATATACACTGTGCATAGTAAGTTACACAGTCATTTTAACAAGCAACAGGTTTGCTCAGCTGTGTACTAAAATGAGTAAAAATGCTTCTATTATGAGCTAAAAGACTTATGGTAAACTGTGTATAATAGCATATGTTCCTTTCCTCTGTTTTTCCTTTAAACAGTTGTTTTTGTTTTTTTATAGGAAGCTAGCCTGGGATTAGGAGGTGGAGTTCTTCCTCAAAACACCCATCTGCACTAGAACAACAGATTTGGCCTCTCAGCAGAAAATCATAAGGACTATACTAAAACCTGCCAGAATGTTAAGCAACAACATTAAAGGCACATAGAAGTCAAAATTAAACTTTCTTTATTCACATAGACCATACATAGTAACATAACCTAGTAGATGAGTTTGAAAAAAGACCCAAGTCCATCAAGTTCAACCATAATATACTTATAGTAAAAGATACAGTTGAGCTTAAATTAATCTTATTAAAAAATGTGACCCATTTAGCAGAAGCAATCATATCCCTGAATTATTTTTCTAGGTAGAAATGTATCTAAACCATATTTAAATGAATCTAAGGTATTGACATATACTACCTCCTTAGTTAATGAGTTCCACAATTTGATTGCTCTTACAGTGAAAAAATGTTTACATTGCTGGAGATTAAAGCTCCTTTCCTCCTGCCTTACATTGTGACTTCTTGTCACAAACCATTTTTTTGGAATAAACAGAGATTCTGCCATCTGTGCATATGGGCCTTGAATATATTTATATAAAATTATCATGTCACCTCTTGTCTACAGAAAACAGACCCACTTTGGCTAACCTCTCCTCAAAGCTTACGTTTTCCATTCCCATTATTAGTTTTGTGCCCTTCTCTGAACTGCAGTGTATTTTTTTTTAGATTGTCCCCATAACTGCATTCCATACTCAAGGTAAGGTCTTACCAGGGATTTATATAGTGACATTATTATGCTTTCTTGCCTTGCATCAATGCCTCTTAATACATGCTAGTATCTTATTAGCCTTAGAAACTGCTGCCCTGCATTGTGTACCCATTTTTAGCTTGTAATCTATAAGTACTCCCGAATACCTTTCCGCCTCTGTTTTGCTAAGTCTATGTCCATTTACAGTATTAAATCTCATTTTCCATTTACCTGCCCATTCTTCTACTTTTTGGAGATCCCCTTGTAAATCAATTTTATCCTGCACAGACGTAATTACCTTACACAACTTTGTATCATCTGCAAAAATAGAGATGTTGCTATTTAATCCTTGCTCCAAGTTATTAATAGAAATATTAAAAAGAACAGGGCCCAGTACTGATCCCTGGTGGACTCCACTGATTACATTTGTCCAATCTGAGTATGATCCATTTACTACTACTCGTTGCTCCTTGTCTTTAATCCAGTTATTTATTCATAAAATAACATTTTCAGATATTCCCAGTTCCTTAATTTTCTACATTAATCTCTCATGTGGCACTGTATCAAACACCTTTGCAAAAAAAGTATATCCCATGAATTGATTCCCCTTTATGAATACAATTAAAAAAAAATTGTGGGGGGCGGAGCGTAGCCGTGCAGGAACATGGCTGCACTCTGAAACAGCTCAGTAGCATAGCCTCTACTACTGGCTCCAAACTGGTGTAAATAGGGGCAAAACTACTCCAAAAACCCATAACATATACCTGATCACCTGATAATTTCGGAGGCTAGGAGTTATTGTCAGCCGATTACCCTAACAAACACTGAGATCTTCCACGCTCTGAGGCAAACCACCCACAGACCACATACCCGCAAAAGCCCAAGTTGCAGAGGGGCAGCCGACCCTACCACCACGGAGGTGCTACATAGATTGCTGGACACTAAGGAGTGCAGATCATTGGCCCCGGAAAATGGGAGGTCATCGCACCCGAGACGAACGGGCCGCCATTACGGCCTCCACGTGGCGCACAAAGATTCCACACAGTATACGCATATCCAACAGCTGCATTTCCTTGAAGAGCCTATGCTATTTGAGCAGTTCGTCACTCTGACACAAGTGCCTGTCTGGGGTTGTGGTTCGGCTGCTGGCCTACCAGACTGTTGATTCCCAAAACATATCGATAGGGGGCAGTTACGCAGCCCAATACCCCCTCCAGATAGGTTGCAAAGGAAAGAAAGGACACACTAGCAAGGGGCAAAGGAGAAAGGGAATGCATACCATAATGCAATTGTGAAACTAAATATACCCTCTTGCCTCACATTGTTTTACTGGGCTGGAATAGCAGACAGGCTCACACCTGTTAATAACACTGGGACACTGCAATACCCCAAACCACGTGGGATGACAGACAGCACTTGTTCAATGGCGTCAAGGCAGAAGAGGGCACCCATAGCACCTTCAAACACTATGAACTCCTTTTTTCAAAAACAAGATAATGAAGCAGCTGAAACAGCAAAAGACTCATTATTGACAGACAGACACCCAAACCATGCCAGATCAAACAGCTTCTCCACACGCCCACCAACTTAGTCAAATTCAAACGACTATCTTCCAATTACCATCCAAATCAGATCTGGAAGACCTAAAATCGTTCAATGAAACAGAGATGACTTCACTAAAGAAAAACAAATGAACTGGGGTCAAGAATAGAATGCCTAGAGGAGGGACAAGACGACTTGAACAACATGGTGTCTGACTCAAATCACCAAATGGTGAGACAGGAAACCCTTATGCAATCACTCCAACTTAAGGTTGAGGATCTCGACAATAGGAGTCAAAGGAGTAACTTACGGATAAGGGGGGTCCCAGAGAAGGCGACACAAGACTCCCTTCCCTCCTATTTACTACAATTATTTGAATACATTATACCTTCATTAAAGCTCATAGAATCCTCCATGGAATGAGTGCACAGGGCGCTGAGGCCTGTCCCAAAACCCCCTAACCCTCCGAGAGACATTATCATTAAATTTACAAGTTATCTGGAAAAAGAAGCAATATGGAAACAGGTTAGACTACAACGAGAAATTAAATTTCAGACCTATAGCATCCAAATATTTCAAGACATATGCCCCACCACTATTGAGAGACGCAGAGAAATACGATTCATAACCCAAGTTCTAAAAGAGAGAAAGGTGAGATATCGCTGGGGTTTCCCCTTCAGCCTCATCGTTCAACAAGAAGGAAGGACCCATGTATACAAAGAACCAGACGTTCTGGGATAGTTTTCAAAGGGTCTCAACATCCCTTTTCCTCTACCGAACCCAACATCATCGGAGACGTCCACCTTGCATTGGACCTTAGAATGTCCAGCTTTTTCCTTTTGTTGACTAACACCATGAAACAGACCTTCTGCTCCTCATTACAAGTGGCAAATTGCTGTACAGATACCAAGATACAGAAGGCACTTGCAACCCTAAAACCCGATAAGTATAATGTTATATAGTATGAAAAATGACTATTCCATGTTATGCATTGTATTGCTAAACCATCAGGGTATAGAGGGGAACAGTTTCTTTATTTATTCCATCAATAGGTATCTGGCCCTCATAAAGCACATAACGATCGATCAAATAACCCCTAAGTAAATCTATAAAGAAATATGTAATAATAGGTAATTGGTGGATCGAGGAAACACATAAATCTAGAAAGGGCTGACAGGTAGTTAATGGAGAAACCCCTTATTTGTTATTTATTAAGAACGAGAAGTTTAACCCCCATGAAGCATAAATCATTGGGTTAGAATAACCAATTGAAAATGCAAACCCCCGATGCTTTAACTCAGGAGTTCGAGTGGTGCACAGGATATGCTACCCCCATCGCCAACAAGTTGGTAATGTTGGTATTTACTGTACTTGTTTTTCTTGTAAATGTTTTTCTTGTATTCATTCCATATATGTTTAACTTACGCGACCTGAAAACTAGGTTGTTATTATGCCCTCATTGTTATTACGCCCTCGATATATACGCTCGACACCCAGCATACAGACAATGGGGCATATGTATCAACCCAGTTTTTCTGGCGAGTCATCAGACTCGCCAGAAACAGCAGTTATGAAGCAGCGGTCACAAAGACCACTGCTCCATAACCTGTCCACCTGCTCTGAGCAGGTGGACAGACATCGCAACAATACAATCCGATCGAGTACGATCGGGTTGATTGACACCCCCCTGCTGGCGGCCTATTGGCCGCGAGTCTGCAGGGGGTGGCGTTGCACCAGCAGCTCTTGTGAGCTACTGGTGCAATGATGAATACGGCGAGCGTATTGCTCGCTGTATTCAGCGAAGTCTGGCGGACCTGATCCGCACTGGCGGATCAGGTCTGCCAGACTTTCATAACTAGAGGCCAATAGCTGACCAAAGACCTTACTCTCGTACCAGTAATGACATATGTCTATATTCCGCCAATGCAAAAGGCCTGAACATACCTAGCAAAAGAACAGTAGCCACAAAAGAATTTCACAGACACAAAGCAGATCTTGTGTTCCTACAGGAAACCCACTTCCGTAAAGGTAGAGAACCCAACACATTTGCATGCACTTATGGCACCTGTTACTGGGCCTCACACTATCGAAACAAAAAACGCGGAGTGGGGATCCTGATTAAAAAAAAATATCTCCTTCACAGATATACAAATCATTAGAGACAGAGAAGGAAGGTATCTCATCTTAATAGGGCTCCTATATGGTAGACCAGTGACCCTGGTCTCATTATACGCCCCTAACACAGCACAACATTCCTTTATGAAAAAAATATCAAACCTGATATTAGAACACCAAAAGGGGACGCTTATGTGTGGTGACTTCAACATCGCTTTAGACCCTGACCTGGACTGCTCATCCCAACACTCCTCTACACCCACCTCTCAGATTTCAAAAATCAAATCACACATTAAACGTATAGTGGCAGAACTTTACACCCCTAACTTAGGCCTAGATTTGGAGTTCGGCGGTAGAAGGGCTGTTAACGCTTCGCGGGCTTTTTTCTGGCCGCACCATAAATTTAACTCTGGTATCGAGAGTTCAAACAAATGCTGCGTTAGGCTCCAAAAAAGGAGCGTAGAGCATTTTTACCGCAAATGCAACTCTCGATACCAGAGTTGCTTATGGACGCGGCCAGCCTCAAAAACGTGCTCGTGCACGATATCCCCATAGGAAACAATGGGGCTGTTTGAGCTGAAAAAAAACCTAACACCTGCAAAAAAAGCAGCGTTCAGCTCCTAACGCAGCCCCATTGTTTCCTATGGGGAAACACTTCCTACGTCTGCACCTAACACTCTAACATGTACCCCGAGTCTAAACACCCCTAACCTTACACTTATTAACCCCTAATCTGCCGCTCCTGCTATCGCTGACCCCTGCATATTTTTTTTAACCCCTAATCTGCCGCTCCGTAAACCGCCGCCACCTACGTTATCCTTATGTACCCTTAATCTGCTGCCCCTAACACCGCCGACCCCTATATTATATTTATTAACCCCTAATCTGCCCCCCACAACATCGCCGACACCTGCCTACACTTATTAACCCCTAATCTGCCGAGCGGACCTGAGCGCTACTATAATAAAGTTATTAACCCCTAATCCGCCTCACTAACCCTATCATAAATAGTATTAACCCCTAATCTGCCCTCCCTAACATCGCCGACACCTAACTTCAATTATTAACCCCTAATCTGACGACCGGAGCTCATAGCTACTCTAATAAATGTATTAACCCCTAAAGCTAAGTCTAACCCTAACACTAACACCCCCCTAAGTTAAATATAATTTAAATCTAATGAAATAAATTAACTCTTATTAAATAAATTATTCCTATTTAAAGCTAAATACTTACCTGTAAAATACATCCTAATATAGCTACAATATAAATTATAATTATATTATAGCTATTTTAGGATTTATATTTATTTTACAGGCAACTTGGTAATTATTTTAACCAGGTACAATAGCTATTTTTGTTCCGATCAGCCAATAGAATGCGAGCTCAATCTGGTTGGCTGATCGGATCAGCCAATCGGATTGAACTTGATTCTGATTGGCTGATTCCATCAGCCAATCAGAAAATTCCTACCTTAATTCCGATTGGCTGATAGAATCCTATCAGCCAATCGGAATTCGAGGGACGCCATCTTGGATGACGTCCCTTAAAGGAACAGTCATTCGTCGTTCAGTCGTCGGGCCAGATAGATGTTCCGCGCTGGAGGTCTTCAGGATCCTGCCGCTTCGCTCCGGATGGATGCTGCTTGGATGAAGACTTCAATCGGATGGAAGATCCTCTTCTGCCCCGCTTGGATGAAGACTTTGACCGGATCATGGACCTCTTCAGCCCCCCGCTTGGGCTTGGATCAGGACATCGGAGGAGCTCTTCAGAACGGATCGGTGAACCTGGATGGTGAAGACAAGGTAGGAAGATCTTCAGGGGCTTAGTGTTAGGTTTATTTAAGGGGGGTTTGGGTTAGATTAGGGGTATGTGGGTGGTGGGTTGTAATGTTGGGGGGGGGTATTGTATGTTTTTTTTTACAGGCAAAAGAGCTGAAATTCTTGGGGCATGCCCCGCAAAGGGCCCTGTTCAGGGCTGGTAAGGTAAAAGAGCTTTTACCTTTTTTAATTTAGAATAGGGTAGGGAATTTTTTATTTTGGGGGGCTTTGTTATTTTATTAGGGGGCTTAGAGTAGGTGTACTTAGTTTAAAATTGTTGTAATATTTTTCTTATGTTTGTAAATATTTTTTTATTTTTTGTAACTTAGTTCTTTTTTATTTTTTGTACTTTAGCTAGTTTATGTAATTGTATTTATTTGTAGCAATTGTGTTTAATTAATTTATTGATAGTGTAGTGTTAGGTTAATTGTAGGTAATTGTAGGTAGTTTATTTAATTAATTTATTGATAGGGTAGTGTTAGGTTTAATTATATCTTAGGTTAGGATTTATTTTACAGGTAAATTTGTTATTATTTTAACTAGGTAACTATTAAATAGCTATTGTACCTGGTTAAAATAATTACCAAGTTGCCTGTAAAATAAATATTAATCCTAAAATAGCTATAATATAATTATAATTTATATTGTAGCTATACTAGGATGTATTTTACAGGTAAGTATTTAGCTTTAAATAGGAATAATTTATTTAATAAGAGTTAATTTATTTCGTTAGATTTAAATTATATTTAACTTAGGGGGGTGTTAGAGTTAGGGTTAGACTTAGCTTTAGGGGTTAATCCATTTATTATAGTAGCGGTGAGCTCCGGTCGTCAGATTAGGGGTTAATAATTGAAGTTAGGTGTCGACGATGTTAGGGAGGGCAGATTAGGGGTTAATACTATTTATTATAGGGTTAGTGAGGCGGATTAGGGGTTAATACATTTATTATAGTAGCGCTCAGGTCCGCTCGGCAGATTAGGGGTTAATAAGTGTAGGCAGGTGTCGGCGACGTTGAGGGGGGCAGATTAGGGGTTAATAAATATAATATAGGGGTCGGCGGTGTTAGGGGCAGCAGATTAGGGGTACATAGGGATAACGTAGGTGGCGGCGCTTTGCGGTCGGAAGATTAGGGGTTAATTATTTTAAGTAGCTGGCGGCGACGTTGTGGGGGGCAGGTTAGGGGTTAATAAATGTAATACAGGGGTCGGCGGGGTTAGGGGCAGCAGATTAGGGGTACATAAGTATAACGTAGGTGGCGGTCGGCAGATTAGGGGTTAAAAAATTTTAATCGAGTGGCGGCGATGTGGGGGGACCTCGGTTTAGGGGTACATAGGTAGTTTATGGGTGTTAGTGTACTTTAGGGTACAGTAGTTAAGAGCTTTATGAACCGGCGTTAGCCCAGAAAGCTCTTAACTACTGCTATTTTCCTGCGGCTGGAGTTTTGTCGTTAGAGCTCTAACGCTCACTTCAGAAACGACTCTAAATACCGGCGTTAGAAAGATCCCATTGAAAAGATAGGATACGCAATTGACGTAAGGGGATCTGCGGTATGGAAAAGTCGCGGCTGAAAAGTGAGCGTTAGACCCTTTAATCACTGACTCCAAATACCAGCGGGCGGCCAAAACCAGAGTTAGGAGCCTCAAACGCTGGTTTTCACGGCTAACGCCAAACTCCAAATCTAGGCCTTAGGGATTATACCTTTTATTCATATCCTCATGAGGTATATACTAGAATAGATTACATGTTTACCGATGTTGGAGGGCTCTCATTTTTTAACTGTGCGATGTCCTGGCCTTCAAAGCCTTTAAAAGATTATATTTGGAGATTATATGAACACCTACTGGCAGACCCTCTTTTGTCCCCCAAAGTCTAGAAAACACTTCTAGAATACTTTGAGTTTAATTCTAATCCCGAGATCACCCCACATACTCTGTGGGAAGCCCACAAGAGTGTCATTAGGGGAGAACTAATAGCGATAAAGGCACAAATAAACAAATCCAAAAGAGAACTTACCCCCTCACTAATCTTAAATATACAATGTTTAGAATCCTTACATAAGAATTCACCAACAAATAAAGATCTGCTTAACGAGCTAACACATGAAAGACAAACACTAGCCTCACACCTTAACAAAGAACGCAAAAGGCAAAAGTTATATACCCAGCAAAAACATTATGAAGGAAGAAACAAATCAGGTAGACTTTTAGCTAGATATTTCAAACAAAAAGCACATAAAAAATATATTATGCAAATTAGAGATAACAACGGCCTCTCCTAGAACTCTACAAAACAAACTGCAGATACCTTTAAAACATTCTTCCAAAAATTATATAACATCAAAAACTCAAATACCAGCCACCCGAGCCACAACATAGCCAGGGCATAAACTATAGATAGATACCACAGAAAACTCCAATTACCACGTATTACCGAATCTCAAAAAGACCAATTAGAAGATCCCATTACATTAAATGAATTAAGACTGGCCTTGAAATACCTACCCACCGGGAAAGCGCCAGGCCCTGACGGCTTCAGTCATAAATACTATACCACATTTCAAGACATTTTGAACCCATATATGTTAAACTATTTCCAGTCCATAGATGAACATAAGGCCTTCCCCTCTAGGGCACTAGAAGCACGCATAATACTACTTCCTAAACCCAACAAACCACAAGACCTCCCCTACAACTACCGGCCCAAATCGTTGCTAAATACTGATATTAAGCTATACGCAAGAATACTGGCACATAGATTGAATAAAATCCTCCCAGACATCGTTCATTTCGACCAAGTCGGTTTTATCCCCGGGAAGTTCAAGCTGCAGCAGCACTGAATAAAAAGATTTTTATTTTTATTTTTGCCAAAAAGTTAATACAACGTTTCGGACCAACTGTCCTTAATCATGTATAAAATCACACTGACACATACAGGCTTAAAATACCCTTAACCCCTCCCATTCAATTATAATACACACCTGTGATAATCTATCTACATCAGTTAACTCCACCTAGTGTTCACACACCTCTTTTCTTAGAGGTTCTCATATAACTTCACAGTTGATTTATCATTATGTGTACACAACATAGACATTCTAAATCAAAGATACCTATACTTTTTGTTAGCTCTAAGAACTTTTTAGACTTTTTTTAAGCCTTTACCTCTTATATTAAAGGGACAGTAATCAGAAAATACTCCAATCCATTTCTCTATTCATACCTCCTGGCCACATAGTACCTAATGTATAGATCCAAAACAATTCTTTTTGCTGAAGTTTTTTTCTCTCTGTTACCCCCCCCTCCTGGGTCTCTCTACATGATCTATAATCTGAAATCTAATTTGACTCAGACTATGCCCAGCTGTCAAAAAATGGTGAGCCACAGGTGCATCTACATCTCCTGTTCTTATGCTACTCTTGTGTTGGTTGAACCTCTCACGCACCTTACGGGTGGTCTCTCCTACATAGCCCCACCCACATGGGCATTTGATTAGATACACAGCATATTCTGTGTTACAGGTGAAATACCCTCTAATCAAAAATTTCTTGCCTGTGCGTGGGTGGCAAAATGTAGAGCCCCGCACCATATTGTTACAGTTAGTACAATTTAGGCAGGGAAAGCAACCATTGTTTTTTTTGTCAATATACCTTTGCACTTTCATTTTACCAGGTCCTATATCTGCCCTAACAAGGGTATCCTTAAGATTTTTACCCCTCCTGTATGCAGGCATTGGTGGTACTTGAAATTCCTTCACTTTAGGGTTACATTCACTTAGTACACTCCAGTGTTTTCTTATAATACCTTGTATTTTATCACTAAGGGGAGAAAAATTACTCACAAATACCATTCTATCTGTTTGGTCCTTTTCTTTATTATTTTGTTGTTCTAACAACTTAGCCCTCGGAATGTCTAGAGCGCTATTTATGCCCTCCTGTATCATTTTAGATGGATAGCCTCTCTTTGTGAATGCATTCCCTATCTCACTAAGTCTCTCCAGTGCCAGACTCTCGTCTGATACTATGCGTCTTACACGCAGAAACTGGCTCTTTGGTAGAGATTTAGTGAGAGTGGGAGGATGTGCACTACTGTAGTGTAATAGATTGTTACAATCTGTTTCCTTTCTATACAGATCTACTGACAATGAAGTCCCAGACTTATAAACTTTGGTATCTAGAAAGTTAATGCTTTCTTCACTATGGACAAGTTTAAATTTAATGTTAAGGGTAGCGCTATTCAAATCCTTAAAGAACTGTTCCAGGGTCCCAATGTCGCCCAACCACACACCGAACACATCATCTATATAGCGCCACCATGTGGCGCCATATAGAATAAATAAAGGGTGGCTGTACACCACATGCTCTTCAAACACATTCATGAAAATGTTCGCGTATGTGGGAGCGACATTGGAACCCATGGCCGTGCCCTGAAGTTGCAGAAAATAGTCATCTTGGAATAGGAAGTAATTACACCGCAGTACAATACCTAGCAGTTCAACAATAAAATTTCTCTGCATCTCACTTATCTCTGTGCTATTGCTCAGTATTCTATTTACTGCTCCAATTCCTGCTTCATGTGTAATGGATGTGTACAAACTTACTACATCCATACTATACAGAATACCTTTTCCCTCACTCAGATCAAGACTATGTATTTTATTCAAAAAATCACCTGTATCTCTTATGTAAGAGTTAGATCCCACAAAAGGTCTCAGATATTTATCAAGGAAAATGGAGGCATTGGACAGGATTGATCCAATTCCTGCCACTATAGGGAGTCCTGGTGGAGCTACCTTGTCCTTATGGATTTTTGGTAATGTATAAAGGACAGGTGTTATTTCCTCAGTCTCCAATAGGAATTTCACCACATCCTGCCCAATGACTCCTCCTCTCTCTGCTTTAGATACACAGTTCTCTATTTCTTTCTTGATTTCAAACTTAGGGTTTTTTGATAGCAACTTATACACTTTCTCATCTGCCAATTGTGCTCTAATTTCTTGAATATAAAATTCTTTATCCAAAAGGACAGTGGTACCACCCTTGTCCGCTCTCTTAATGATAATCCCTTTATTCTCATTCAGTTTCTTTAAAACACTTAATTTATCTGTGTTAAACTTAAGAAATAAAAGCAATTTCACGCCATCACAGGTTAACCCTAGTGTACAAACCTTCATACAATTGGTTGACAGGGATATAGAGATTCTAGAAAAGAAAGGTAGAGAGGTTAAGGTTAACAGAAAAGTGAACTTTACTAAAAAAGATAGGAATGCTTTAAAGAAACTGAATGAGAATAAAGGGATTATCATTAAGAGAGCGGACAAGGGTGGTGCCACTGTCCTTTTGGATAAAGAATTTTATATTCAAGAAATTAGAGCACAATTGGCAGATGAGAAAGTGTATAAGTTGCTATCAAAAAACCCTAAGTTTGAAATCAAGAAAGAAATAGAGAACTGTGTATCTAAAGCAGAGAGAGGAGGAGTCATTGGGCAGGATGTGGTGAAATTCCTATTGGAGACTGAGGAAATAACACCTGTCCTTTATACATTACCAAAAATCCATAAGGACAAGGTAGCTCCACCAGGACGCCCTATAGTGGCAGGAATTGGATCAATCCTGTCCAATGCCTCCATTTTCCTTGATAAATATCTGAGACATTTTGTGGGATCTAACTCTTACATAAGAGATACAGGTGATTTTTTGAATAAAATACATAGTCTTGATCTGAGTGAGGGAAAAGGTATTCTGTATAGTATGGATGTAGTAAGTTTGTACACATCCATTACACGTGAAGCAGGAATTGGAGCAGTAAATAGAATACTGAGCAATAGCACAGAGATAAGTGAGATGCAGAGAAATTTTATTGTTGAACTGCTAGGTATTGTACTGCGGTGTAATTACTTCCTATTCCAAGATGACTATTTTCTGCAACTTCAGGGCACGGCCATGGGTTCCAATGTCGCTCCCACATACGCGAACATTTTCATGAATGTGTTTGAAGAGCATGTGGTGTACAACCACCCTTTATTTATTCTATATGGCGCCACATGGTGGCGCTATATAGATGATGTGTTCGGTGTGTGGTTGGGCGACATTGGGACCCTGGAACAGTTCTTTAAGGATTTGAATAGCGCTACCCTTAACATTAAATTTAAACTTGTCCATAGTGAAGAAAGCATTAACTTTCTAGATACCAAAGTTTATAAGTCTGGGACTTCATTGTCAGTAGATCTGTATAGAAAGGGAACAGATTGTAACAATCTATTACACTACAGTAGTGCACATCCTCCCACTCTCACTAAATCTCTACCAAAGAGCCAGTTTCTGCGTGTAAGACGCATAGTATCAGACGAGAGTCTGGCACTGGAGAGACTTAGTGAGATAGGGAATGCATTCACAAAGAGAGGCTATCCATCTAAAATGATACAGGAGGGCATAAATAGCGCTCTAGACATTCCGAGGGCTAAGTTGTTAGAACAACAAAATAATAAAGAAAAGGACCAAACAGATAGAATGGTATTTGTGAGTAATTTTTCTCCCCTTAGTGATAAAATACAAGGTATTATAAGAAAACACTGGAGTGTACTAAGTGAATGTAACCCTAAAGTGAAGGAATTTCAAGTACCACCAATGCCTGCATACAGGAGGGGTAAAAATCTTAAGGATACCCTTGTTAGGGCAGATATAGGACCTGGTAAAATGAAAGTGCAAAGGTATATTGACAAAAAAAACAATGGTTGCTTTCCCTGCCTAAATTGTACTAACTGTAACAATATGGTGCGGGGCTCTACATTTTGCCACCCACGCACAGGCAAGAAATTTTTGATTAGAGGGTATTTCACCTGTAACACAGAATATGCTGTGTATCTAATCAAATGCCCATGTGGGTGGGGCTATGTAGGAGAGACCACCCGTAAGGTGCGTGAGAGGTTCAACCAACACAAGAGTAGCATAAGAACAGGAGATGTAGATGCAGCTGTGGCTCACCATTTTTTGACAGCTGGGCATAGTCTGAGTCAAATTAGATTTCAGATTATAGATCATGTAGAGAGACCCAGGAGGGGGGGTAACAGAGAGAAAAAAACTTCAGCAAAAAGAATTGTTTTGGATCTATACATTAGGTACTATGTGGCCAGGAGGTATGAATAGAGAAATGGATTGGAGTATTTTCTGATTACTGTCCCTTTAATATAAGAGGTAAAGGCTTAAAAAAAGTCTAAAAAGTTCTTAGAGCTAACAAAAAGTATAGGTATCTTTGATTTAGAATGTCTATGTTGTGTACACATAATGATAAATCAACTGTGAAGTTATATGAGAACCTCTAAGAAAAGAGGTGTGTGAACACTAGGTGGAGTTAACTGATGTAGATAGATTATCACAGGTGTGTATTATAATTGAATGGGAGGGGTTAAGGGTATTTTAAGCCTGTATGTGTCAGTGTGATTTTATACATGATTAAGGACAGTTGGTCCGAAACGTTGTATTAACTTTTTGGCAAAAATAAAAATAAAAATCTTTTTATTCAGTGCTGCTGCAGCTTGAACTTTCTACTTATTTTTGGGTTTTTTGGTATGGACCCTTGCAGCTTGCACGGATAAATAACCTCAAAAACAGAGTGCTGAACAGTAACCTGCTGTTGGTTTTATCCCCGGGAGGGAGGCGAAGGACAACACGGTCAGGGCCTTAAATTTAATTCACTACGTAAAACTTAAAAACATCCCCTCTGTTATCTTATCAACAGACGCGGAGAAGGCCTTTGACCGGGTTGCTTGGAATATCATTAAGGCCACTCTAACCTATATGGGACTGGGGCCAAAGATACTCACTAGAATCTTCTCCCTATACTCCCAACCCACGGCAATAATCTTAGTTAATGGTGCCCTTTCCTCCCCTTTCCGCATCACTAATGGGACACGACAGGGGTGCCCACTGTCCCCACTCCTTTTTGCATGTGTTATCGAAACCCTAGTGGTAAAAATCAGGCAGAATCCTCAGATAAATGGTATCAACATAGATGGGCAGAGGTATGTGTTATCTCTGTTCGTGGATGACATGCTTTTCACTCTCACTGACCCGGAATATTCAATCCCGCACCTCTTCATTGTTAATATGTCTAAATCTGAAATACTAAACATAAACATGTCCGGGCCACCTTTAACAGCTACCCGAAGGGTTACCCCATTCACATGGTGCTCCCATTCCCTGAACTATCTAGGTGTTCACCTTATGCCCTCATTAGAATACATATTCCACTTGAATTATATACCTATGAAACACATTATAATGAGAGACCTGTTGTCCTGGCGCTCAAAAAAACTGTTGTGGTTGGAACGTATAGATGTCATTAAAATGAACGTGTTCCCAAAAATCCTTTACCTTCTTCAAACCTTACCAATCCCTTTGCCTAAAACATACCTTCCATCGATACAAAAAGCATTTAGCGATTTCATATGGCACAAAAAGCCACCCAGAATAAACAAATTAATAATGCAAACCCCCAAAATGCAAGGGGGCCTGGGAGTGGCAAACCTCGCTGCTTAACGCCAGGCCAGTAGTGGACTGGAATATCCATTTCGAACATAAAAGGTGGGTCCCACTGGAACATTTAACAATGGGTAGGCCACACTTGGGGAGGCTGTGTTGGAGCGACCCTAATTTCTTTAAAAAAAAATCCGGTCGGAAAATCCAATGATCCGGTAAACTTTTCAGGTATGGGAACATAACATCAACACAACACACTACATATCGTCAGTCCCATCACCCCTGACTTCCTTATTAGAAAACAGTGACTTTACAGTGAGACCTTTTTCCAACCATGCTACGGTATCCACGAAAAATAGGGACTTTACAATCCATTCACTAACCAACAATGAATCCTTACTCTCCCAGACCGAACTGATCTCAAGGGGCCATGACTGCTTTACCAACTGGTTTACCTACCGACTAACTATTCACTTCATAACCAAGCATGTAGGCTACAGAAATATGGTCAGGCCTCTGACCAACTTCAAATCCCTTTGTGTCCAAAAACCACCTCTGAGACACACATTATCAACCATATATAAAATCTTAACACACACCCCGCCGGGTTACAACCCCCCTACCTGGAGAGTTGGGAAGAAGACCTAGGAGTTATAATACTACCCCAGACAAGTACATTAATGTTTCAAGCCACGATGAAATCCTCAATTTCATCCTCTATCTTGGAAATAAATTACAAATTGTTACATAGGTGGTACCTCACCCCTAGAAAGATACATCGCTTATACCACACCCAAAGCAACAAATGCTAGCACTGCGGCCACATGAACAGTGGTGCAGCCCATATGTGGTGGTGGTGTAACTCCATCCAGAACCTCTGGAGGGAGGTGATCTCAGAGGTGGAGAAAATATTAGGAACCCAACTGCCACTCGACCCCTTGGTGTGGCTACTACACAAACCCCCCCCTGAAAATCAGATATAAACCATACATCCACCTATTTAATATCTTGACTAATGGAATTAAAATTCTGATAGCCAAAAGCTGGAGGAACAGGGACGCACCGTCTACAGACATGTGGGTCCAGAAGGTGTCCGAAATTATAGAATTAGAAGAATATTACTACCTTAAACACAACAAAATGGATTCTTATGCAGAAGTTTCACAGCTCTGGGATAGCTATGTTCAAAACAGAAATAAAAGACATTTAAAATGAACACAGGTTATATGGCATTGGTTATGAGAGTTAAAGAACAAAATGGGTAATATGGTATTTATTAATTGGGGTGCGGATGGACCAGGACTTGTTGTTAGCTACTTGTTTAAATGTCAAATTATATTGTATTAGTTGGAAACTCACTATCTAACCGTCAGTACGCCTCCTCCTAAGACAAGATAACCTCCAAACGGACTCTTAAATCTACTATCCAACTATTCAGTGGACATAAAGAAGCCTTGGAGGGCAACCCTCACATATTAGATTTATATATTTAAGAGAGGAGGTGCTGCTGATATGCATTAAAGAGCTTTAAGCTTTGTTACTGTTTTCCTCAAAAACTCACAGCTATTTTTGTATTCTGCATACCGGAGCTGCGTCTCCGAACTTGTGTAAAACTGATTTAAATACAATAAAGCTGTTTGTATATATATATATTAATTGCAAGTTACTTCTCCTATCAGATTTACTTCTTTCTCTTGTTATCATTTGTGAAAACACAACTTCTTTCCATGAGAGAATATTGAGGTATGCTTTGGAGCATGCAATTGTCTTAAGCGCTGTATGTATACAATTTTTATAAACTTTGTCACAAACACAGCTACCATATAATCCTAAAGACACCTTGTAATAACTGCTCAAACATAATGCTTTTAGATTACACTTATTTCATAGCTAAAGTATAATTATTTGAGAATAATTTTAATTTTACTCACATTTTAAATTACACAGAGAATATTTTGGCAAAATGGATATCATTAGCATTTTACCTATTACATTTAGCTATATCTATCTTCAATCAATCTCAATGTCCTATATAGTTTACATAAACTATGTAATATATTGTACAGGGCACTATTAAGATATAAAAACTGCATTCACAATAAAATTGTTAAGATTGTGTTACAAGGCTGTCCGTGCTATTCTCTGATGACTGCCACTGGAAGGGAGGTCATAATATTGCGTTCCTGCCGCTCGTGGAGAGACCCACGCTACTATTAACTGAGAAACACTTAAAGATCAGCAACGTACAGGTTACATTGCGGTCGTTAAGGGGTTAACCAACCGCACAGCTATATAACTAATGTTTTAGTTTTTGTTTGTATTGGTATTTGTTATTTGGATTGTTCAATGTATTTTTTTAAATAAACATTTATACAAAACTACAATAATGTAAAAAGAAACTTATTATGAGAGCAGATGAAAAACAGAAGACCCATTAAGTCTGCTTGTGTTTCCTTCTGAAAGGGAGTGTATAATGAATTCTTAGAATTCTTAGTAAAGCCTTCTTCACTGCCCAGCAATTTGTAAATTAACTTATGGTATTTGTCCTTACCACATTTAAAGGGATATTAATCACTTAATAAATGCTAGATAGAATGATGTATTCAAATAATAGATTTGTCTGAGAATAAAATGCAGATATCTTTTAAAGTTGTATTAGCTGTTTAAATATTGACAAAATAAATATATTTTTTAGGGTGTTTAAAAGAATGGGAGCTGCCATATTACAACTTAGGTTACCTTCTCTGCTGTGGCCAATTAGAGACAGTTATAAAAAGGTCACTAGATTGTGCAGCCAGTGGCTGTAGGGAATACAACAATGTTCTGCACTTCCATTTCTATTAGGAACTAAAAAGCTAACAATTTCAAAATGGAGAAGGGGACAACATAAATAATGAAAATATATTGCAGAGTGTTTCTTTCTATATACTATTTATCTTTTTATATTACACCTCAAAGTGTTTAATGTCCCTTTAATGGAAGATCATTACATGATTCTAGCCACCGTTTTTAGAAAGAAGGGCTTAAAGACATGTATTACTGATTTTCCTCTTACCATGTATTTGAAAGAAAAGCAACAAACATATTAAAAATATAATTGCTTAAAAATAGTTAATAATAGCAGTTTAAATCTTGTGTCCTGCTGAACTATTTATCACTAGGTGACAGGAACGGCTCCAACAGAAAAAAACCCAAATTGGTTTATTAAGAATTGTAATACATTTTGAAATATTCTCTTTTAGACAGAACAGAGTTTGTTTTATGTCCCTTATAGAAAATGTGTAACCTCAAACTTGAAATAATAAACCCATTTTCTGAAATTACTCTTTTTAAAAATGCTTACGGTTTATTAAATCTTTTAATACACATATGTGCAACATATGTAAAACATGATAATGTACAATTTTAAGACGAGCTAACAGACACATGTAAACTGTAAAATACCTTATTTAGAATATTTTGTTTGCAGATTTTGTATCATTATTTTACAGTACTTCATTAAAATCTCTCCACATTTGTGTCAGTTTCTGAATCCAATACGTTGGTGATTTCTTTATAAACATAAAGCTATCAACTATAAAGCATTTTTTTCCTGAAGCAAAATATTTTTGGCCTTGTTGATAAAATAATACATATAAAATATATGCTGTATAAAAATGAATAATCTTACCTGTTTAATATATCTTTTTTTAGTCCATCCTTGGCAAAAGCTTTGAATGTCTTGAAATGGGGATGAGCAGATGATGCTGTGAAATTTAATTGGGGAAATAATAACAATACATTTTCCATTTTGTTTGTAAAGAAACTTCTAGTTTATCAAATTGAGGTCTTTTATGCAGACATCTACATTACTTTGTTATTTCAAGGCAGCAAAAGCATGATGTCTTTGTGATTGTCTGACAGAACTGAAAACTTTGTTTTTCTGTTTTTGCTTTAACCACAGTGACGTGGTTAGCTGAGTTGCTTTTTCGGTTTGAGAATGAGGATGTGAGATACATTTGGTATTTAAATATTTAGGGAAGTTGAGTTATTTTTCTGTTTAAAAAAAAAAGTTTACAGTATGATGATGATGATAAGCAGACCACGTTGACGCTCGCTGTGTGTGCTTCTGTCCCATTCAGACTCAATTAAAATGATTAATGTCCATCTGCAATCTGTTATAAAACACGCTTTTGCTCCAAAACAAACCCGAATAAGTTGAATACTGTAATAAGAGTCTGAATTGATAGTTCTAACTATTTGTATGATGACACAGCATCACCCTTTTAAGGTAATCTAGATGTTTTATGAGAATATTTTTGAAAACAATTTTTATATTCTGTATTTTAAATATGCTTTATGCTGTAAAATCCTTATCCAGACATTTAATGGGGTGGTGTATTTTTTTTCTAAAATTCAAGCCTATTTAAGAATGTATAGTTAAGGAATATATATATTTTTATATGCAAACTATAGAATCTATCTCTATTTTTCTACCTTTCTTTAATCTATCCTTTTAAAACTGAAATTGAAACACAAACTTGTATGTGTGTGTGTGTGTGGTATATACGTATATATATATATATATATATATATATATATACTCTCTCTCTCTCTCTCTCTCTCTCTCTATATATATATATAAATATATATACACACTCTCGCTCGCTCGCTCTCTCTCTCTCTATATATATATATATATATATATACACACTCTCGCTCTCTCTCTCTCTTTCTATATATATATATATATATATATATACATATACACACTCTCTCTCTCTCTCTCTCTCTATATATATATATATATACTCTCGCTCTGTATGTATATATATATATATAATCTTGCGCTCTCTCTCTCTCTCTCTCTCTCTCTCTCTCTCTCTCTCTATCTATCTATATATATATATATATATATACTCTCGCTCGCCCTCTCTCTCTCTCTCTCTCTCTCTCTCTCTCAGTATATATATATATATATATATATATATACACATTCATATACATATGTATATATAGATAAGTAAATGTACACACACAAAACACTGCACTATTGAATGGACAGATTTACATATTTTTGAAGGCAGGTAGATTAGTTATGCTTGTTTCCTTTATTGAATTAAGTAAATATATAGCCCCCATATTTTATCAATTGACTTATTAGGACAGGAAGGTTTGTAAACATGCCTAGATGGAACAGCTAAACAGTAGCAGATGACACAGGCAGCATTGTGTAATGTATAGGGTGTCAGTCTAGAGTAAGGAGTAGGTCCAAGTTTCTGATAGCAAACATTCTATAGGCAATGTCACAGGCCAAGGCTGCAGGAAAGAGTTTGGATATCAGGAGTCAGAGAATAACCGTACCCACTTTCAGAAAAGAAACTTCACACAGATGCCAGGAGTAGAGCTATGTGAGCAAGTGCACGGAGCAACAGTGCTTGATCATGTGATAGTGTTCTGATTTTGGAGGTCTACCCAATGTATCTTCACAGCTTACAACATCAGGGCAAATGTCCCGGTATCCAGGCACTGCTTTCAGCTCTGATAATGACACTCCCCAATTCCACATAACCCTTCCCACGTCCATGGCACCCCCGTGGTGCTGCCCCTCTTGTTACTACTACACCCACTACCCACAAGTCCCTTCACCTCCCTGTCCCTGATATGAAAAATGTTTTGAGCTATACTACACAGAAGTCACAGGCATGACGAGACCACACACTTACCTGATGTAGATTCTATAACATTATACTTACAGCCTCCGGTTTACTCACAGTGTTGTTGCTCCCGTGCCTAAGACATTATTCTGAATGGTACTCACTCTCAAATTTTCATTGCCAAAGTATAGGAGAGAGAGAGAGAGAGAGACTGTACACATACTCTTGCCCAAGGAGTCACCATTGACAGCAATAGCACTGATACTATAGCCTCGGGTTGGCTGTAGTGCTAGTTGTCTATTTTTCAGAAAAAATGCACCATGGCTGAGGGTAAAAGAAAGGGTAAATTTTATTTAAAATGTTTCCCTCTTCTGCTAACGTCCTCATTTTCTATTGGAATTTTTACCATCATCTCACAAAATGTAATCGTAAACTTCTTTAAATTAGGGAAGGAAATAAAGTGCCTGTGCTTGCACATGCCAGATGCACTCTCTTTTGCATGTCCCAGAATGTTCATTCTGATTGGATGCTTAAAAGGGATAGTAAATGTAAAAAACAATGTTACATCATTCTGCACATAGTGCGGAATTATGTAACATTATCTTAGCAACAGCTTTAAAAATCTTAAGAGTGGGAGCACGCTACAGACCAGTGTGGGAGCACACTACATTCAGTTCAATAGCACAATCAGGCGCGCTGTGATTAGACAGCGCTCCCGCAAAGCACCTTTGAAAAAGAAGACATAGGGGGATATTTTTCAAAGCCTCAACTTTGTTGCATTCACCGGCACCAATATGCTCGCCTAACATTGCGGCCCCTCTATCTCAATACGCTCTCCTTATTTATAAAAAAAGCTGTCAAAAAGAAGCACACCAAGTATGGGGTGATGACCATCGGACTGTTGTTAACTAACAGTCATCGATCTTGTGTCTTTTCTGCTTTTTCATAACTTTATTTATACCCTGTCACTAAACGCCGCCACTATACTAAATTTTTTAACCCCTATCCTGCCGCTCCCCGACCCCGCCGCAACCTAAATAAATGTATTAACCCCTATCCCGCCGTTCCCCGACCCCGCCGCAACCTAAATAAATCTATTAATCCCGCTGCTCCCCGACCCTGCCACCACCTAAATAAAGTTATTAACCCCTATCCCGCCGCTCCGTGACCCCTGGCGCTACCTAAATAAACGTATTAACCCCTATCCCACCGCTCCCCGACCCCGCCTCAAAATAAATAAATTTATTAACCCCCTATTCTGCCGCTCCCCGACCCTGCCACAACCTAAATAAATTTATTAACCCCTCTCCCGCCACAACCTAAATAAACGTATTAACCCCTAAACCTCTGGCCTCCCACATCACTACCACTAACTAAACCTATTAACCCCTAAACCGTCAGCCCCCCACATTGCCAAAAAATAAATTAAGCTATTAACCCCTAAACCTAACAACCCGCTAGCTTTAAATAAAAATTACAACGTAGAATTAAAATAAACTATTTTAAAATATTAATTACCCTACCCTAACTATTATACTACAATTAAATTAAACTACCAATTAAATTAACTAAATTACATATTAAAAAACCATAACCCTACTCAAATTATTTAAATATACTATTAAATATTATTAAAAGTACTACATTACCAAAAGAAAAAAACGAAGTTACAAAAAAATAAAAAAAAACACATTATCAACAATAAAAAAGAATTACACATAATCTAATAGCCCTATAAATATAAAAAAGCCCCCCCAAAATAAAAAAAACCCTAGCCTACAATAAACTACCAATGGCCCTCAAAAGGGCCTTTTGTGGGGCATTGCCCCAAAGAAATCAGCTCTTTTATCTGTAAAAAAAAAAAATACAAACACCCCCAACAGTAAAACCCACCACCCAACCAACCCCCCCAAATAAAAAAAAAAACTATCTAAAATAACCTAAGCTCCCCATTGCCCTGAAAAAGGCATTTGTATGGGCATTGCCCTTAGCTCTTTTACATGCCCAGACCCTAATCTAAAAATAAAACTCACCCAAAAAAACCCTTCACTAAACCTAACACTAACCCCCAACGATCCACTTACAGTTATTGAAGTCCTGCTTGAAGGATCCATCCAGTCTGCAAGAACTCTTTATCCAGGCAGCCTCTTCGATCTTCATCCAGCCAGCAAGATCAGATACTTCCGTATGTCGGATTAACCGGCGAGGTACATAAATGTGCGGAAATACACATATCTGGCGTCGCCGGTGATTAGGCCAGGCGCCTAAGTAAAAAACAAAAAATGTTTAAATCGCCCATAAAATTTGAAACCGTATCCCACATTAACCCCTAAACCACCACCCCCCCACATCACAACTAATAATAAAAGTGATTAACCCCTAAACGGCCAATCCCCCCACAATGCAATATACCTAATAAATATATTAACCCCTATGAAGAAAGAAGATGGCCTTGCACTGGATGAAGATGGAGCTGCCTGGAAGAAGACCTTCACCGCTGGACTTCAGGAATGGTTAGTACCTATTTTGGGGTTAGAGATTTTTTTTTTTTGTGTGTTTTTTTTTTTTTTAGATTAGGGCTTTTTTATTTTAATGGGCAGCAAAAGAGCTGATTGCCCTTTTAAGGGCAATGCCCATACAAATTCCCCTTTAGGGGCAATGGGTAGCTTAGGTTTTTTTGGAGTTAGGGTTTTTTTATTTTGGGGGGTTGGGTGGGGTTTTACTTTTAAGGGGTAATTTGTAATTTTTCAAAAGTAAAAGAGACAATTTATTTAGGGCAATGCCCGTTCTTCTTATTGCACTCATCGGGTTAGCACTCAAACTAAAACAGTTTACTTTCAACGCGTAATACGAGCGCAACCCAATGAGTTAAAAAAGCTTACTTCTAGCGCAATTAACTCTTGAGTGGGAGTGTTAATTACCACACCACTTGTAATCTGGCACTTGAAAGGGACAATCAACACCAAAATGGTTATGGTTTAAAAAGATATCTAACGCCTTTACTACATATTCCTTAGCTTTGCACAACCAACATTGCTATATTAATATACTTTATAACATTTAAACCTCTACATGTCTGCCTGTTTCTAAGCTACTACAGACAGCCTCTTATCACATGCATTTTTATTAGCTTTTAACAGCAAGAGACTGCTAATCCATGTGGGCCAAATAGATAACATTGTGCTCTGTCCTGTGGAGGTGTGCATAACTGCACTAATTGGCTAAAATGCAAGTTAATAGATAATAGTAATGTGTTCAGGGGGCTTTCACAAGAAGCTTAGATACAAGGTATAGTTTTTGGGAAAAAAAAATAGTGGCTTATTGCACACACAGTGCATTGAACTACTGTTTATTTCAGTGGTGTCCTTGCTTACATAAGGTCACATTGCAAGTGGCGTGCTATATGTGAGACGCAATATGCAATATCTCTGGACCGCTCTAATTTTAGCATGCAACTTGATTTTATCCATGGTAAAGGGAATTCAAAGAAGGATTAGCATGGCCGACTTCGCTCAAGATCAACGTATACTTTAAATGGATATCACGACCGCGCTAACTTGCGATCATAACACAAACTAAGCTGAAACTGAGCTAAAATATTTAGCTAGAGCTGAATTCAACTGCAAGGGTCTGAAAAAAAAAAGTTGCACAAAACACATACAAACTACTTTAAAATAAAATATTACATACATATACCGTATATATATATATATATATATATATATATATATATATATATATACACTTTTTAAATGAAAAAATACATGCATATTAATAAAAAGATGTTAAAAGGGATATGGGATAGATAGATAGGTAGATAGATGTATAAATTTGTGTATATGTTTAACTACCACCCTCCTTAGGTCAACCACCCGGATGTTCTGTGTAGAAAGACATAATTTATGTAAGAACTTACCTGTAAAATTCATTTCTTTCATATTGGCAAGAGTCCATGAGCTAGTGACATATGGGATATACAATCCTACCAGGAGGGGCAAAGTTTCCCAAACCTCAAAATGCCTATAAATATTCCCCTCACCACACCCACAATTCAGTTTAACGAATAGCCAAGCAGTGGGGTGAGAAAGAAAGGAGTAGAAAGCATCAACAAAGGAAATTTGGAAATAATTGTGCTTTATACAAAAAACCATAACCACCATAAAAAGGGTGGGCCTCATGGACTCTTACCAATATGAAAGAAATGAATTTATCAGGTAAGTTCTTACATAAATTATGTTTTCTTTCATGTAATTGGCAAGAGTCCATGAGCTAATGACATATGGGATATCAATACCCAAGATGTGGATCTCCACTCAAGAGTCACTAGAGAAGGAGGGAATAAAAATAAAAACCATATTCCGCTGAAAAAATTAATCCACAACCCAAAAAATAAGTTTATTTTCATTTTTGAAAGAAAAAAACTTAATTCAAAAGCAGAAGAATCAAACTGAAACAGCTGCCTGAAGAACTTTTCTACCAAAAACTGCTTCAGAAGAAGCAAATACATAAAAACGGTAGAATTTAGTAAATGTATGCAAAGAGGACCAAGTTGCCGCTTTGCAAATCTGATCAACTGAAGCTTCATTCTTAAAAGCCCACAAAGTGGAGACTGATCTAGTAGAATGAGCTGTAATTTTCTGAGGCAGGGCCTGACCCGACTCCAAATAAGCTTGATGAATCAAAAGTTTCAACCAAGAAGCCAAGGAAATAGCAGACGACTTCTGACCTTTCCTAGGACCAGAAAATAAAACAAATAGACTGGAAGTCTTCCTGAAATCTTTAGTAGCTTCCACATAATATTTCAAAGCTCTTACCACATCCAAAGAATGTAAGGATCTTTCCAAAGAATTCTTAGGATTAGGACACAAGGAAGGGACAACAATTTCTCTACTAATGTTGTTAGAATTCACAACCTTAGGTAAAAATTTAAAAGAAGTCCGCAAAACTGCCTTATCCTGATGAAAAATCAGAAAAGGAGACTCGTAAGAAAGAGCAGATAACTCAGAAACTCTTCTAGCAGAAGAGATGGCCAAAAGGAACAACACTTTCCAAGAAAGTAGTTTAATGTCCAAAGAATGCATAGGTTCAAATGGAGGAGCCTGTAAAGCCTTCAGAACCATATTAAGACTCCAAGGAGGAGAAATTGATTTAATAACAGGCTTAATACGAACTAAAGCCTGTACAAAACAGTGTATATCAGGAAGTATAGCAATCTTTCTGTGAAATAAAACAGAAAGAGTGGAGATTTGTCCTTTCAAGAAACTTGCAGACAAACCCTTATCCAAACCATCCTGAAGAAACTGTAAAATTCTAGGAATTCTAAAAGAATGCCAGGAGAATTTATGAGAAGAACACCATGAAATGTAAGTCTTCCAAACTCTATAATAAATCTTTCTAGAGACAGATTTACGAGCTTGTAACATAGTATTAATAACTGAGTCAGAGAGACCTCTATGACTTAGAACTAAGCGTTCAATTTCCATACCTTCAAATTTAATGATTTGAGATCCTGATGAAAAAACAGACCTTGAGATAGTAGGTCTGGCCGTAACGGAAGTGGCCAAGGCGGGCAACTGGACATCCGAGCAAGATCCGCATACCAAAACCAGTGTGGCCATGCTGGAGCCACCAGCAACACAAATGATTGTTCCATGATGATTTTGGAGATCACTCTTTGAAGGAGAACTAGAGGTGGGAAAATGTAAGCAGGATGATAACACCAAGGAAGTGTCAGCGCATCCACTGCTTCCGCCTGAACATCCCTGGACCTGGAGAGGTATCTGGGAAGTTTCTTGTTTTGATGAGAGGCCATGATATCTATCTTTGGAGGACCCCACATCTGAACAATCTGAGAAAACACATCTGGATGGAGAGACCACTCCCCTGGATGTAAAGTCTGGCGGCTGAGATAATCCGCCTCCCAATTATCTACACCTGGGATATGTACCGCAGAGATTAGACATGAGCTGGATTCCACCCAAGCAAGTATCCGAGATACTTCTTTCATAGCTTGGGGACTGTGAATCCCACCCTGATGATTGACATATGCCACTGTTGTGATATTGTCTGTCTGAAAACAAATGAACGGTTCTCTCTTTAACAGAGGCCAAAACTGAAGAGCTCTGAGAATTGCATGGAGTTCTAAAATATTTATTGGTAATCTCGCCTCTTGAGATTTCCAAACCCCTTGTGCTGTCAGAGATCCCCAAACAGCTCCCCAACCTGAAAGACTCGCATCTGTTGTGATCACAGTCCAGGTTGGCCTAACAAAAGAAGCCCCTTGAACTAAATGATGGTGATCTATCCACCATGTCAGAGAGTGTCGTACATTGGGATTTAAGGATATTAATTGTGATATCTTTGCATAATCCCTGCACCATTGATTCAGCATACAAAGCTGTAGAGGTCTCATGTGAAAACGAGCAAAGGGGATTGCATCCGATGCTGCAGTCATGAGACATTGAATCTATCTGGAAACCTAAAAAGGTGACCCTTGTCTGAGGAATCAAGAAACTTTTTGGTAAATTGATCCTCCAACCATGTTTCCGAAGAAACAACACTAGTAGATTTGTGTGAGATTCTGCAGTACGTAAAGACTGAGCTAGTACCAAGATATCGTCCAAATAAGGAAACACTGCAATACCCTGTTCTCTGATTACAGAAAGTAGGGCACTCAGAACCTTCGAAAAGATTCTTGGAGCTGTTGCTAGGCTAAATGGAAGAGCAACAAATTGGTAATGCTTGTTTAGAAAAGAGAATCTCAGAAACTGATAATGTTCTGGATGAATCGGAATATGAAGGTATGCCTCCTGCAAGTCTATTGTGGACATATAATGTCCTCGCTGAACAAAAGGCAGACTAGTCCTTATAGTCACCATCTTGAAAGTTGGTACTCTTACATAACGATTCAAAATTTTCAGATCCAGAACTGGTCTGAATAAATTTTCCTTCTTTGGGACAATGAATAGATTTGAATAAAACCCCAAACCTTGTTCCTGAAGAGGAACTGGCATGATTACCCCTGAAGACTCCAGGTCTGAAACACACTTCAGAAAAGCCTGAGCTTTTACTGGATTTGCTGGGATACGTGAGAGAAAAAATCTTCTCACAGGAGGTCTTACTCTGAATCCTATTCGATACCCTTGAGAGACAATGCTCTGAATCCATTGATTTTGGACAGATTTTATCCAAATATCCTTGAAAACCTTAATCTGCCCCCTACCAGCTGAGCTGGAATGAGGGCCGCACCTTCATGCGGACTTGGGGGCTGAATTTGGTTTCCTAAAAGGCTTGGATTTATTCAAATTTGAGGAAGGCTTCCAATTGGAAGCAGATTCCTTGGGGGGAGGATTAAGTTTTTGTTCCTTATTCTGACGAAAGGAACGAAAACGGTTAGAAGCCTTAGATTTGCCCTTAGGTTTTTTATCCTGAGGCAGAAAAACTCCCTTTCCCCCAGTGACTGTTGAAATAATAGAATCCAACTGAGAACCAAATAAATTATTACCTTGGAAAGAAAGAGACAGTAATCTAGATTTAGATGTCATATCAGCATTCCAAGATTTAAGCCACAAAGCTCTTCTAGCTAATATAGCTAAAGACATGGATCTAACATAAATTTTGATAACATCAAAAATGGCATCACAAATAAAATGATTAGCATATTGCAGTAAGCGAATGATGCTAGATAAGTCAGAATCCAAATCTTGTTGCGCTAAATTCTCCAACCAGAAAGTTGATGCAGCCGCAACATCAGCCAAAGAAGTTGCAGGTCTAAGAAGATGACCTGAATATACAGTAAATGGGCCTTCCTTAGATAATATTCAAGCTTCCTATCTAAAGGATACTTAAAGGAAGTACTATCTTCCATAGGAATAGTGGTACGTTTAGCAAGAGTAGAAATAGCCCCATCAACTTTCGGGATTTGTTCCCAAAACTCTATAGATTTTGCTGGTAAAGGATACAATTTTTTAAACCTTGAAGAAGGAATAAAATAAGTACCTGGCTTATTCCATTTCTTAGAAATCATATCAGAAATAGCCTCAGGAATAGTGATGTCGCGAACTGAAAATTTTCAGTTCGCGAATGGCGGACTCGAACTTCTGCAACTGTTCGCGAACGGGCAAACCGGGTGAACCGCCATTGACTTCAATAGGCAGGCGAATTTTAAAACCCACAGGGACTCTTTCTGGCCACAATTGTGATGGAAAAGTTGTTTCAAGGGGACTAACACCTGGACTGTGGCATGCCGGAGGGGGATCCATGGCAAAACTCCCACGGAAAATTACATAGTTGATGCAGAGTCTGGTTTTAATCCATAAAGGGCATAAATCACCTAACATTCCTAAATTGTTTGGAATAACGTGCTTTAAAACATCAGGTATGATGTTGTATCGATCAGGTAGTGCAAGGGTTACGCCCGCTTCACAGTGACACAGTGACACAGTCAAAAAAGTTTTTTTTTTACAAAATTTACACTACTGTTACAAGAGATATGAGTGGTGGCACTAGTTGGCAAGTGGGCCTTGCACACACGCTGGCAGGCAGGCAACTGCTATTAGATTACACTAGCAGACTGATGTTTCACAGTCAAAAAAGTTTTTTTTTTTAAATTTACACTACTGTTACAACAGATATGAGTGGTGGCACTTAGCAAGTGGGCCTGGCACACACGCTGGCAGGCAGGCAACTGCAATTAGATTACACTAGCAGACTGATGTTTCACACTCAAAAAAGTTTTTTTTTTTTAAATTTACACTACTGTTACAACAGATATGAGTGGTGGAACTAGTTGGCAAGTGGGCCTGGCACACACACTGGCAGGCAGGCAGGCAACTGCTATTAGATTACACTAGCAGACTGATGTTTCACAGTCAAAAAAGTTTTTTTTTTTTAAATTTACACTACTGTTACAACAGATATGAGTGATGGCACTGCAGGCAGGCAACTGCAATTAGATTACACTAGCAGACTGATGTTTCACAGTCAAAATTACACAGGCAAAAAAAAAAAAAAAGACTGATGTTCTAGCCCTAAAAAGGGCTTTTTGGGGTGCTGTCCTTATAGCAGAGATCAGATGAGTCCTTCAGGACTATAGTGGACACTGAATACACTAGCCTAGCTATCAATTTCCCTATAAAATCAGCAGCAGCTACACTATCCCTCCTCTCACTAAGAATGCAGGATCAGAATGAATCTAAAATGGCTGCTGTCCAGGAGCTGGGAGGGCCTGGGAGGGAGTGTCTGCTGCTGATTGGCTGAAATGTGTCTGCAGACTGTGAGATACAGGGTCAAAGTTTACTCAATGATGACGAATAGGGGGCGGATCAAACTTCACATATGTTTGCCCGCCGTGGCAAACACGAACAAGCTATGTTCGCCGGCGAACAATTCGCGACATCACTACTCAGGAATATGAAAAACCCCTGGAGAAACCACAGGAGGTTTAAACACAGCATTTAAACGTTTATTACACTGAACATCAAGAGGATTGGTTACCTCAATATCCAAAGTAATTAACACTTCTTTTAATAAAGAACACATATACTCTATTTTAAATAAATAAGTAGATTTGTCAGTGTCAATGTCTGAGGAAGGATCTTCTGTATCAGATAGATCCTGATCAGAAGAGGATAAATTATTATTTTGTTGGTCATTTGAAATTTCATCAACTAAATGAGAAGTTTTAAAAGACCTTTTATGTTTATTAGAAGGTGGAAATGCAGACAAAGCCTTCAAGATAGAATCAGAAACAAATTCTTTAAAATTTACAGGTATATCATGTACATTAGAAGTTGAAGGAACTGCAACTGGCAATGTACTATTACTGATGGATACACTATCTGCATGTAAAAGTTTATCATGACAACTATTACAAATGACATTCGGTGAAATAATGTCATCAATTTTACAACAAATGCACTTAGCTTTGGTAGAACCGATGTCAGGCAGCAATGTTCCAGCAGAAACTTCTGAGGCAGGATCAGATTGAGACATCTTGCAAAATGTAAGAGAAAAAACAACATATAAAGCAAAATTATCTATTTCCTTATATGACAGTTTCAGGAATGGGAAAAATGCAAATAGCATAGGCCTCTGATAGAGAAAAAAGCAAGAGGCAAACATCAATGGGGTATTGAAATAAGGAAAAGTTTGGCACCAAGTATGACGCACAACGTAACGTAAACGTTTTTGGTGCCAAAAATAACCGGAAATGACACACTCGTGTCACTAATGACGCAACCGTGTGAAAGGTCTCGGCGTCAAGTATGACGCCGGAAATGACGAAGTTGCGTCATAGACGTATTTTTCCGTGCCAAAAATATTTTCACGCCAAGAATGACGCAATAAAGTTTAGCATTTGACGCACCCGCGGGCCTAATGCCGCCCGCAATTTGCAAGAAGTAGTCAATTGAAAAAAGACTAAACCCCAGATAAGAAAAATTTTTCTTTAAAAGATGTTAATATTTCCCAAATATGAAACTGACAGTCTGCAGAAGGAAATACATGAACCTGACTCAAGGCAAATATAAGTACAATACATATATTTAGAACTTTATATAAATGCATAAAGTGCCAAACCATAGCTGAAGTGTCTTAAGTAATAAAAAACATACTTACCAAAAGACACCCATCCACATATAGCAGATAGCCAAACCAGTACTGAAACAGTTATCAGTAGAGGTAATGGTAAATTGAGAGTATATCGTCGATCTGAAAAGGGAGGTAGGAGATGAATCTCTACGACCGATAACAGAGAACCTATGAAATAGACCCCCGTTAGGGAAATCATTGTATTCAATAAGTGATACTCCCTTCACGTCCCTCTGACATTCGCTGTACTCTGAGAGGAATCGGGCTTCAACAATGCTGAGAAGCGCATATCAACGTAGAAATCTGAGCACAAACTTACTTCACCACCTCCATAGGAGGCAAAGTTTGTAAAACTGAATTGTGGGTGTGGTGAGGGGTGTATTTATAGGCATTTTGAGGTTTGGGAAACTTTGCCCCTCCTGGTAGGATTGTATATCCCATATGTCACTAGCTCATGGACTCTTGCCAATTACATGAAAGAAATAAAGCTTCACCAAAAGTCAGAGACAAACCAGGATTTTATCAAACGTGGAGTGAAAATTTATTGACGTTTCAGGGAGTAAACCTCCCCTTCCTCAGAACATATAGTGCATACAAACACATGTGCTTAAATAAGTGAACAACCACACAGTAACCTCCCATTTCCTGACTCCAAAAGGCGCCAATGTTACATCATATCCTATGTGCGACCCAATGACCCAGGAAGTTCTCATCCACAATCACTTCCGGTATCGACTTGTTTAACAAAACAACCAAAAATCACTCAAACATTCTTGATTTTAATGTGTGTCAAAAATAAACAAAACATCATTCTCTATAAAACATAAACAGGGTATAACTACCTAAATCTGATCTCACCACCTTTCCGGCGTGTAACCGCTATGTGTACATGTCTACTGACCGGAAGTGACAACACTTCCGGTTACGGTGTACACAGACATGCGTCACTTCTGCTGAAATACTGTGCATGCATTCACCCAACAACACGTGTCTTATCGGTTCTAAAACAATTGACATATCGCCATGATGTAGATTTGCACCTTAAAAAAGACAGGTAATATAAACAGGGTTATAAGTGCATTCTTTGGATACTAAAAAACTCACACTTGGCAAACTGTGCATTCAAAATATGATACACATTAAAAATAGGAGGATGCATACTGACAGATATAATACAAGTCTGACTTTAACATACATAACCATAGACACTAGCCATAGTTATCTACTACGAGGAGAAATACCCCTATTACTCATTGGATTATCAACACTATACCATGTGACCTGGATCAATGATACATATTATGGTAAGTGACAAATTTGGCTAATATTTAACAGGGGAATACATTGCAATCATAAACTGCTTCAGAGTGAGTAGTATATATAGCACATTCAAAGTACAAGGGTCGAACCAGTAACCACAACACCGCCACCAAGTTCTAGGGAGTGTAATGCGGTGGACCACATAAGTCAAAATTATCCATGCCACCTACCGCAACACACTATACTGTTAAAGGGTAGGCATCCCGCCAGAAGGCGGAAAGCCACCCTCACAGTTACCATCCACAACCTGCAGGTGCTGAAGTCCTAGCCGGCACATGTAAACACTACCTTGCACTAAACTTAATACCATATAATATCAAAGCACCAAAGTCCGGTGGAGAGTTGAGTCCCTTAGGGTGCATTGTCCCCAGTCGGAACATCCATTCTGCTTCTCTTCTTAGCAGTAGTTTATTCCTCACCTCCAGGTGTTAACTTTGGAATATGGTCACTGAGGATAAACTTGATAGCAGATACCGCATGCTTTGCTGTCAGCCAGTGGCGTGCCACTGGTTGATTGGATTCCCCTTTCTTAAAGGCTGATCTGATCGCAGCTCGATGGTTAGCCATTCTTTCATGTATCGTCCCTTGAGTTTTTCCTATGTAGTGTAGACCACATGGACAGATGATTAAGTAAACTACAAAAGTAGTAGTGCAGGAAATCGGATGTTTGATGGTATATACTTGGTTTCCATGTGGATGATTAAACCTTTTAGTGGCAATCATAGCATTACAAGTTGTGCAATTGGGGCACCGAAAGCATCCCTTGCATGTGCTTTGACATTCTTCCTTGGTATAACCCTTGACTGGATCTGTAATCACTAAGAGATCGTTGAGGTTAGTACTTCTTCTGTATCTGACCATAGGGCGAGTATTTTGTACAAATTTTAATTTGGGATCGGAGAGTAAAATAGAGATTAATAGAGAGAGTAAAATATGCCAGTGTTCCCTGATAGATTGTCCAACCCTAGATGCATTGGGTAAGAGGGGTATGTCCAATGAGTAAGAGGGGTATTTCTCCTCGTAGTAGGTAACTATGGCTAGTGTCTATGGTTATGAATGTTAAAGTCAGATTTGTATTATGTCTGTCAGTATCCATCCTCCTATTTTTAATTTGTATCATATTTTGAATGCACAGTTTGCCAAGTGTGAGTTTTTTAGTATCCAAGGAATGCACTTATAACACTGTTTATATTACCTGTCTTTTTTAAGGTGCAAATCTACATCATGGTGATATGTCAATTGTTTTAGAACCGATAAAACATGTGTTGTTAAGTGAATGCATGCACAGTATTTTAGCGGAAGTGATGCATGTCTGTGTACACTGGAACCGGAAGTGACGTCACTTCCAGTTAGTAGACATGTACACATAGCGGTTACACGCCGGAAAGGTGGTGAGATCAGATTTAGGTAGTTATACCCTGTTTATGTTTTATTCAGAATGATGTTTTGTTTATTTTTGACACACATTAGAATCAAGAATGTTTGAGTGATTTTTGGTTATTTTGTTAAAAAAAGTCCATACCGGAAGTGATTGTGGATGAGAACTTCCTGGGTCACTGGGTCGCACATAGGATATGATGTAACATTGGCGCCTTTTGGAGACAGGAAATGGGAGGTTACTGTGTGGTTATTCACTTATTTAAGCACATGTGTTTGTATGCACTATATGTTCTGAGGAAAGGGAGGTTTACTCCCCGAAAACGTCAATAAATTTTGACTCCACGTTTGCTAAAATCCTGGTTTGTCTGTGTCTTTTGGTAAAGCTATATATATATATATATATATATATATATATATATATATATATATATATATATATATATGTGTATATATATATATATATATATATATATATGTATATATATATATATATATATATATATATATATATATATATATATATGTATACATGTGTATTTATGTGTTTATATGTACACATACATGTATACACATAGACATGAACATGCTTATATACACATATAGGCACTTGAGCCCTTCCTAGTCAAACCTTAAAAAATGCAAATTTTTTTTTTTTTTTTTAATGGGTTTTAATATGTTTTTTTTTATAGAAATACTTTAATTTCCTATGTTCTTCACTTAGAAAAATAAAATTATTTTTATTTAAAAATATAAAATATATGTAACACTGTTGCATCTGCAGCTGCCTTTGTTCGTATCCTTCCTTTTCTGTGTTGATCCGGCAATGCTAAATCCTTAGAGAACAGCTAGCTGCTATGTCCAAGGAAGTTTTGGCACATCTTTTTCTTCACCTTCTTTGGAGGTGTATTGTTGGGGTATGTTTGTACTATAATCTAAATGCATTCTTCAGTAATGCTGTTGATTTCCCTGCTCTGTGGTCGTCATGGTTAGTCAATGTCAAATGCTTAGAGTAACTACTATGTCCAAGGAAGTTTTGGCACATCTCTTTCTTCACATTTCTTGGAGATGCATTGTTAATATTTGTGTACTATAATCTAGAGGCCTACATCAGTAACGCTGCTGCTGCTGCCACTCCTGCTCTGTAGTGGTTATTGAATACCAATTTCTACTCATTCCTTGGAGGGGTAATGCTGGCGAGTCAATGTCAAATACTTAAGAAACCGCTAGCTGCTGTCACCAAGGGAGTTTTGTCATATCTCTTTCTTCATCTTCCTTGGAGGTGTATTGTTAGACTTTGTATGTACTAACATCTACAGGAATACTTCAGTAATGCTGCTCTCTGGTGCTGGTCCTGCCATTCCAGCTCTGTGGTGGTCATGGCCACTCTCTCCTAGACTCCTCTGCTGTTGTGGTGAAATAAAATTATGTATTTAATAATCACATCTAATGCCACTGCTGCACTCCCAGACTAGACTTGATTGTTGCTGCATTATATGTATGTCTATTTTAGTACAGTTGCTGCTGCTCCTTCTGTTCTTCTTCTCTCATTATCAGTCATTGCCAAATGCTTAGGAAACAGCTAGCCGCTGTGTCCATAGATGTTTCTCCTCACCTTCCTTGTTGGCGTTTGTTTAAACTATAATTTAGAGGTCTACTTCAGTAGCATTGCTTTTTCTGAATCTGTTCCAGTCACTTCTCTGGAGTTGTTAATCAATGCAAATTCCTTAGGGGACGTCTAGTCATTGGGTCCAAGGGAGTTTTGGCACATATATTTTATCGCCTTCCTTGGAGATGTAATGTATGTGTTTGTACTACAATCTACTTCAGTACCAATGAAGGTGATGCAGCCATTTCTTCTCTGGAGTTGTTAGTCAATGCCAAATCCTTAAAAAAACAGCTAGCCAAGGGCGTTTTGGCAAATCTCTTTCTTCATCTTCCTTGGAGGTGTATTGTTGTTGTTTTTTTGTTTGTAGTATAATCTACAGGAATATGCCACTAATGCTGCTATCTGTTGCTGCACCTGTCATTCTAGCTCTGTGGTGGTCATAATCAGTCAATGCTAATTCCCTAGGTAATAGTTAGGATTTTTGTCATACTGTTTTCCGACCTGCTTTGAAGGTGTAGTAATTTTCATATAATCAATTGAGAGTTTACGTTTGTAAGGCCTAAATCCTGTCTTGCACAGGCCTAGGAATTTCACCTCCAGCTCATTCCCCCATGCCTTGGGTGTCCCACTTAGTCATGGGTGCAGTTTGTTGCTCACCTTCCTTACAGTTTTGCTGCTTGCCTTCCTAACCATTAATTCTATTTAAAGCGAAAGCCAGGGCCATTTCTAGCGGTGGGAGAACTGGGCAGCTGCCAGGAGAACAAAATGTCTATCATAACATTAAACAAGCAATTTGCCAAAATGCTCTTCTGTGCTTATAGATCCTTGATTTCCTGGCACTGATTGACAAGTTCTTCATGTTGTGCTCCTCCTAAACTTCCAAGCTGACACAAATTGGTGTTCTATGGGACAGAATGCATCAAATTTTGCTGCTAATTGCAATACCAGTGTGCTTAGAGGCAGAGAGCAGAGTATGTTTATTTATAATCTTATATCTGCATGTTTAGAAGTTGTGTCCTCTAAGTGGCTTTTACAACTTACCCATTAAATGCTCGCCACTCAAATTAAGTGACACCACATAGTCTGTGTGCAGAGTTATTTACCATGCCATGCAGGAAATTTCCCTACCCTGTTTACTTTGGAAGGGGATGAGTTGGTCTCTAAGCTGCATTACCTTAGATGTGTTCATAGCCGATCAGGTCACTTATACAGCAGCAGCTCTCTCATAAGTACCACACCATAAAATCACTTCCCCATCCCACATTATTCAAGGGGAAGAGTAGCACCAGACCCCCCAACTCTCATAACTGTCAGGGTTTTTTCCCTGTTATGTTTGCCATGTGCTGCTGGCAGCCATTTCACTCACCTCTCTTGCTGACTCTGGTGCATACTGTGTGATGCTGCTCATTTCCTGGACTTCCTTTTATGGCCAGACTGGTGTACATCATCCGTGTGAGACAGGATACAGTCTCAGAATTGTGATGTCATCACTTATTATTCAAAGGGCCTCTGTTCAGTATGCTTCGCCCTTGTGTTGTCTCAGACCTGTTTGTGAGAGCTCCTGTGTATTACCTGGCTGTCTGTTGTCCCTCCTTGTTCCTGATTCCGGCTCATCTGACTACTCGCTTTGGCTCCTGACTCGGCTCGTCCGACTATTTGCTTTGGCTCCTGACTCAGCTCATCTGACTACCAGCTCTGGTTTTGATTCCTGGCTTGTTATTTGACTTGTGGACTTTTATTATTTTTTGCTATTAATAAAGATGTGATTATTTTTGCACTTCTCATCTTAGTCTGATTCCTAGAATCCTGATAATAACCTCACCACTAACTTCAACATATGTGGCTGAGTGTGGGAGGCTGGTGCAGGTATCAGCTAGCATGGGTATCTCTTTTGTAATGCACAAGAAGCTCTGAAGCTGTTAGGATGACCCCTGGTGGTAAGAATGCTGCTGTAGTTGCAATTCATTATAGGTTTTAATCATCTTCTACAGTGTCTTTAACATACATTTTATGTAATCCACAATGATAAAGAATAATATTAAGGGCTCTATATGTCGCAGCTTAAGCTGCTCCGGAGCCCTTGCAGGGCAGTTTCTCACATGCGAGCCTGCTTCCCGCAATATAAGAAGCAGCAGTCAGACAGCTGCTTCTTACACTCTTCACCACCTTTGAGGTGGAGAAGAGAAAATCAACAAGAGTTTGCTCTCTCTATCGGCTAGATTACGATTTGTGCGTTACGGTTTTAACGCTGAAAAAATGGCCATTTCAGTGTAAAAACAGTAACGCAGCCATTACGAGTCTTGCTGGTATAGCTATAGTGCAAGCATTTTAGCTTGTAACGCAACGTCAAACCCGCACTCAAAAAATTTTTTGCGTGGGATTTCCATAGCGCCGGTATTACAAGTTGTGCGGTGAGGCTAATATGCTTGCATTCCAGCCTATACCGACACGATCCGTTCCGCTATCTGAAAGCAGTAGTTATGAGTTTTGCGCAACAAAAATGTTTCACAAAACTCATAACTAAAATGTTACACTAACACCCATAAACTACCTATTAACCCCTATTCCGCCGCCCTTCCGCATCGCAAACACTATATTGAACTTATAAACCCCTAATCTGCCGCGCCTGACATCGCCGCCACTAATAAAAGTTATTAACCCCTATTTTGCTGCTCCCGACATCGCCGCCACTAATGAAAGTTATTAACCCCTATTTCGCCACTCCCCGACATCGCTGCCACTAAATAAAGTTATTAACCCCTAAACCTCTGGCCTCCCACATTACTGCCACTAAATAAACCTATTAACCCCTAAACCGCCAGCCCCCACATCGCAAAAAACTAAATTAAACTATTAACCCCTAAACCTAACAACCCCCTAACTTTAAATTAAAATTACAATATCCCTATCTTAAAATAAATAAAAACTTACCTGTGAAAATAAAAAAACCTAAGTTTAAACTAACAACTAACCTAACATAACTATTATACGATGTCGGGAAGCAGCGGAATAGGGGTTAATAGCTTTATTATAGTGTCAGCAATTTTGGGGTGCGGGGGAATAGGGGTTAATAACTATTATAGTGGCTCCGATGTCGGGGAGCGGCGGAATATGGGTTAATAACTTTTATTAGTGGCGGCGATTTCGGGAGCGGCAGATTAGGGGTTAACAACTTTAGGTGTCGGCGATGTCGGGAGTGGCAGATTAGGGGTTAATAACTTTATGTAGGTGTCTGCAATATCGGGGGCAGCAGATTAGGGGTGTTTAGACTTGGGGTTTACGTTAGGGTGTTAAGTTTAAACTTAATTTTTCTTTCCCTATAAACATCAATGGGGTTGTGTTATGGCGATTGCCATTCCACACTTCAGGTATTAGGTTTTTTCTAACACCTTCTCCCCATTGATGTCTTTGGGAAAAGCGTGCACGAGCACGTATTCTCAGCCCTTGGATTTTGTGCGGTATGGAACTTATCGCCACCATATCGCACGCACAAGGAGGCTTTTCAGAAACTTGTATGGTTACACACCCTCTATAGCGCAAAACTGTAATCTAGTCGTATGTGATTTACAGTCCCTTTTCTTGCGCGAGTGAAGGGGTGGACATTATACACTCATCAGAGTGTGTAATGAAGCATACAGGCTAGCGGACAAACAGATCCGCTACCCGTATGTAGCAAAGGTGTGCAGACAGCTTCTCAACTTGAGAAGCTGTCCGCACACCATTTAATACATTGGGCTCAAAGCCTGCAAGTCCTACTTGGCTTATCCCTTCAGTGTTCTTTCTTAGCCTAAACTCTATCTGTACATATTACTTAACAAGGGTTTATTTAACCCATTGATTGCAAGAATAGTTTATAAATGTGCGTGTGCACTTTGCACTGGCAGGAGGAGTGGCAACTTCTGTTACCAGAGAGGGCGAAGCAGTCAGCCAATGGGCTATCCCCTTCCTAGTCATTATATGCCATTTGCTTCCTATTAACACATTAATCTTCTGTTTTGAATCCTTAAATATTAGAGGGCATAATATGCTTCTGTATCTGTCTCATCTCTCACACCATTCTCTCTAAAGTCTCTGTCCTTACTTCTTTCCCCACTCTCTCCTCTTTCTCTCTTTTTCAATTTATGTGCCTCCAATCTCTCTCTCTCCTCATCTCCCAACTCTCTCTCATCTCTCTTCACTCTCTTTTCTTTCTCTGTCAGCTATATGCCCCTCCTCTCCACAAAACCCCCTAGTCTCTCTCTCCTTCCCTTTACTCTCCT